>NW_027210692.1:1405000-1652501 GCF_029030835.1 Brachyistius frenatus | reverse complement strand
TTATCATATTTCGGACGACATGCTATAGTATGAGTTTTTGATCACTTTTCGGACGACATGTTATAGTATGACTTTTTTATCACTTTTTGGACGACATGCTATAGTATGACTTTTTTCAGTCATTTTCCGGACGACATGGTATAGCTTGTCATCAGCATGGCAAGTCATCTAAAATGTCAAAAAAAAATTCCAAAGCACGTAGTGAAATGTTTTAAAAATATTTCTAGTTCGCATTTGTGGTCCAAAATGTCAAAATATATACAGTACACATGCTGTACTGCGTTGTCTAACATGTGTACTGTAAGTTTCTTCATGTTACGCCACATACTAATATTGATTAGCATTAGCAAACACAAGTATTAAACTCCATCTCAAATTCATTTTGCATCTTTCTTTTTTTCATCAATTAGAGGTCACTTCCACGAGAGTCTTAAAAGTGTCAATCAGTGCACTTATTAAAAATACCTCACACTTATTAAACATCATAAGTTGAATTATTATTAAGTGTGCTGGTTTTCTGACGGAAACACTTCCAGCATCGCTGCATTATATGACGGGTCACATTTTTCCGTTCACTTTAAGAATTCTGTCCCAATTTAATGAACCATATTACAAGGGAACTTTCCAGTGGAAAAAAAAAAAAAATTTCAGTCAAAATCTACAGTCTGTGGTTTAAATCGTCATTTGAGTTTCATTCATTATTCATCAGTCACCATTGGCTGTTCAAAGATCAAGAACGGCCGATAGCCATCGGGTTGATCTGCAAGCAAGACTTCTGATTGGCCCGCCGTCCTCCCCGTGAACCTTTACCCCTTGACGTCATTAGCTTCCGGCACTAGCCGACAAGCTGTGGTAAACACGGAGGAGCGTGTTAAGTGTCCGAGCTGCCCTTGAACTTCGTGACAGACGTCGCGCTGAATTATGACACGAAAAAGCACACGTGGAACAGAGACACGCGTGACTTAGTGGACGTTCACGGTGAGTTAAAAAAAAAAAAAAAAAAAAAGATATACGTCCTGCTAAAATATGATACGTGGTAAACAGGGTAGCTGGGCTCACAGAAATTGCAGCTTCATCACGTGTTGCGGATTGTTTGGCCGTAAAACGGCTTTAAAACGAGTCTGTTCTTCCTTAATTGCAAGAAGATGTCGTGAGAATAATGAGCCGTATTGTGAAGGCGAGAGATACGTAAATATTCAGCTTTTAGAAAGTGAAAGAGTGTTTCGAGGTTTGTGCTTTATTCTAATTTTCTGGCATCCTTGTAATTTTCTTTACATAACTTTTCAGTATCTAATAAAATACATTTTCTATAAACTAATATTTTTACTTTATAGCAGGACTGGCTCATTTGAGACTACAGTGGCTCACACATAAACTACAGAGCTGACGGACAAGAGTTGAGATGTTGGACGTCACCCCCCCCCCCCCCCCCCCCCCCCCCCCCCCCCCACACACACACACACACTTTCCACATACTTCACTTGCAAATCCACTACCAGAAGGCATCTGACCTTTTTATGATCCCTCTTCTCTTCTGCAGCGACCTCTGCAGTCATGGTGGGAATATTCCTGAGGACACTCGGGCTGAGGGCGGCTCCGAGACGCCCGTGGCCCCGCGGCGCCCCGTCGTCCACGTCCAGACTTTCACCCGCGGGCTCCCGGAGCCCGTTTCTCGCCCGCCGCCCGGGGCCGTCGGTCGCCTCCGCTCGTAAGCTGCGCGCTGGGGCGGACGGGCCCAGGTCGTCCCCCGCCGGAGCCCCGGAGAGGCTGCCTTTCTCCAGAGTAACCGAGGACGATTTGGCCTTTTTCAGGAAGATCCTGCCAGGCAGAGCCATCACTGACCCCGACCTGATGGAGTCCAGTAACGTGGATTGGCTCAAGTCCGTAAGAGGTGAACGCCTCACTGGTGACTTAAAACACATTTTTTTTGCTAGATGTATTTCATTGCACTTACTTAGTTTCGCTTTTATCTCAATTCTTCTGTCCGCAAACCTCCTGCAGGTTCGAGTGAACTGTTGCTGAGGCCTCAGACAACGGGGGAAGTTTCTCAAATTCTCAGGTAAACAGCAAACGGTAAATAAACGGACACAAAGTGGTTTGTCCGGCCCTGCAGCTGCTGAAGTCGTTTCATCTTCCCCCTGTAGGTACTGTAACAGTCGTAACCTGGCCGTGAACCCTCAGGGAGGCAACACCGGGCTGGTTGGCGGCAGTGTGCCAGTTTATGATGAGATCATCCTCTCCACCTCTCTTATGAACAACATCATTAACTTTGATCATATTTCTGGTAAGTTTCATCCTAAACGAGTCGTTTCATAAAATGCTGCAAGACAAATTCCTTTTTTTTATCCAAAATGTGTGTACATCTTAGCTGAATTATTCTCAAAGACCCGGTCCTCTTCTCAGGTATTCTGACGTGTCAGGCAGGTTGTGTCTTGGAGAACTTGTCCCTCTACGCGGAGGAGCGGGACTACATCATGCCACTGGATCTCGGAGCGAAAGGCAGCTGCCAAATTGGGGGTAACGTAGCAACGAATGCAGGCGGACTGCGGCTGCTGCGATATGGATCCTTGCACGGGACTGTGCTGGGTCTGGAAGTGGTGAGTGGAGTCATAAATTGACCTCGGCCATCTTCGACAAGTTAAAAAAAAACATGGGAGGGATAGCTTTGCAACTCTTATGAGAAGAGTTCAAATCACTGACTTTGATACTCGTGTTTACGCGTGTGATGGGCGTATAGGTGTTGGCAGACGGAGAGGCGCTGGACTGCTTGGCCACCCTGCGGAAAGACAATACAGGATATGACCTCAAACAGCTCTTCATAGGTTCAGAGGGGACTTTAGGGGTCATTACTGCGGTGTCCATCCTTTGTCCACGGAAACCCAGCTCTGTGAACGTGGTTTTCCTGGGTAGGATTTTCTCCCATCCTTCTCACGTCTAGGGAGTGTAGAAACGTCAGTTGACAAAGTTGTATTTACCTCTACAACCCTTAATCGTTCACTCGCGCGCGTTTCTGCTCTCAGGCTGTGAGACTTTCGAGCAGCTGCTGAAGACGTTTCAGCTCTGCAAAGGCATGCTGGGAGAAATTCTGTCGGCCTTCGAGTTCCTGGACAGTGAATGCATGAGGCTGCTGAACACGCACCTAAAACTACCCAATCCCATCTCGGGTATATGTACACACACACACACACACGCAATTACTATATGAAACAGGTAAACACACTCTCTCACACACACTTGTACCCTCCTCCCTCTCCTCCGCAGATTGTCCGTTCTACATCGTCATAGAAACATCCGGATCCGACCTGACCCACGACGCAGAGAAACTCCACAACTTTCTGGAGGAGGCGATGACATCATCACTGGTCACTGATGGAACTGTGGCAACGGAGGACTCCAAAATAAAGGTAGCTTGGCATTGTTGTGCCTTATTGTCGTATAAAATCTTTGCTGAGAAAGAAAGTGTTTGCACAAACCAGATTCTGTAAAACATCAAAAATGGATGCGCTCCTCAGTTAAAATGCGAAGCCTTGAATGACTCAACCGAGACCAGCGGTCATGTCTCACAAAATCATAGTTCAGTAGTTTTGAAGATTTATTGAGCCTTTTTTTTTATATATATATTATAAAGTAAACATTTACAAGCATTTTTTTTATGCGACCTGAGAAGAGGACCAGGTTTTATGCTACATATCTCATATCTGTTCCATGTTGCATCGACGCGAAATCTTAGAAATGCCTCGAGAGGATTTCTTTAAATTTAACACAAACATTCATCGAACTTAGTAGTTTAAGTTAGAAGCCATAACTGAAGAAGTCATAAACTACTTATTTCACACAAATGTCTAATAGGATAAAATTATGAAGTGGTGTTATTTTATATCCAAAATATCAAAGCATATATTTACAACTCGTTTTTTTTTTTTTTTTTTTTTTTTAAGATTTACATCTTTCGTGGAAACAAATATGCTGCAGACAGATTAGGGACTTTGTAAAGTTTTGAGAGAGTACCGACATTGCTGGATTGTTTGGTATGTTTGACCACATAAAAAAAAAAATATATATATATATATATAGAACGTCACCAGACTCGTTCTTTTGAAATATTTCACTTAAACTTTGTTAAGTCTAAATTACGGTTTGTTAATGAACAATTCTGCATGGGATCATTTGTAACTCTCGTGCAGGTAGAGGGGGGAAAGTTCGCGCAAACAATAATGAAGCAAATCGACCTTTCCATTCCCACACCTCCTCAGGCTCTGTGGTCGATGCGCGAGCGCGTGACCGAGGCGCTGACTCATGATGGTTTTGTCTACAAGTACGACATCTCGCTTCCGGTGGAGCGGATCTACCGGCTGGTGACGGACATGAGGGAGCGCCTGGGGAACCGGGCCAAGAGCGTGGTGGGATACGGACACGTAGGTAAGACGCGGTGCTAAAAGCATCTGTATCAGGAGACTTGATTTCATAACACACTTCTAAACATTTTTTTTTTAATCAAGTGTTAAAATATGTCCACGTCGCTCTCCTTCCCGTCTTCGCCCCGGAGGCGACGGTAACCTCCACCTCAACATCACGTCCCCCGCTGAAGACCCCGCACTCCTGGCCGCCATCGAGCCTTTCGTCTACGAATGGACAGCCGGCTGTCAGGGCAGCATCAGCGCAGAGCACGGGCTGGGCCTGAAGAAGAGGAACTACATCTACTACAGCAAACCGAGCCGGGCTGTGGCCCTGATGGGCAACATCAAGGCCATGCTGGACCCCAAAGGCATCCTCAACCCGTACAAGACTTTACCAGATGATCTGAAAAGGCTGGCGAGGTAATGGACACGGATCCCGTGCAGGGGCTGCACTTTAGCTACAGCCTTGTCGCCACATGGCTCGCCCGGCAGCTTCGCGAGTCTTTTCCTGGCGTACCGTTTTCACACATTTTGGCGCAGAGCTGCTGGTTTCGCACGAGGAACACCGTTTTCCAGGCAACACGCGAACCCCCCGTGTGACATCTGTTGTGATTCCAGAACGGTGTGCACAAAGCATTAAACAAGCTGCTTGAGGCGAAGTTCCCATTTGAATATTTTCTCTACCTCTGCTACTTGCACCGACAGAGTAGCCTTCGTCTGACGCGGTCTGTATTCTTAAGAAAATTCAACAAATTCATTATGGACACTTTGAAAAGCACAAAACACATTTTTTTCAGCGTTACTCGAGAGAAAGCAAGAGAGTGATCATGACTATCCTCCGGAGGTATTATTGTACCTCCTGGTTGCCACTAGAGGGCAGACAGGAAATAAGCAAGTTATGTCTGGATTATACTGTGAAGATTTGTGCACTGAAATATTTGTGTCAATATTTCAAGCGACAACTTGTGATTGTTGGTCAGCCCTGTTTCTGTCGGAGTCCAGATGTTCTGCATTTAAATGCAGTAGAATTGTCATTTGAATACAAACAATATTGAATTAACGTCTGGAAAAAGGTAGCTCTACACAGCTGCATTGGAAACACATTTCATCAGCATCAAATTAAACCTTCAAAATTCAATTTGTATAAAATAATTAAAATCACAACACTCGCTGGCTAATCAGTAGGCAAGAGTGCAGTAAATGTTTTATTACATATAAAAAAAAAAAAAAAGACAAAGCAAAACATGTTTTCCAAAACAAAACCAGCATTTGTGAACAAATTCCTTTGTACAACTAGCCGAGTTTTTAGTTTCAAAACTAATCTTCAGTAAAACAGTTTCCAAACAAACGTGGAGTGTTTTTGTTTTTCATTATTCAGGCAACTCGTACAGTCAGTCATGACTGGAGACGAGAAGAGCAAAACGGAGGCAACGTTGCCACAAACAAGTCCTCCTCGATTCCTCTCTGCTTGGCCAAATCTTTTCAAAAATCGGCCACGGTGAGTTTATGACATATGCCAGACAGAGAGGATCAGTTAATTTCATATTCTTATTATAAGATACAGGCTAATTCCTATTGGCAGGTACTTGGTGTGTGTCTACTCCACAAACCAGCAGTTGAAACAGTCCTTAGTGTTTTATCCTGGGTTTCTTTTCATACAACAAACAAGCTCAGCGGGAACAGTTTTCCTACCTTTTCCCAATGTTTCTCAACAAATGATTTTTTTTTTTTTTTTCCTACTAGATCCAATAATGACAATAAGAGGTACAGAAAGTCCAGTAGAGTAAATTCCTATATATGTGTACAGTCAGTTTCACGCACCATCAGTCTTGCATATCCTCAGTAGTGTGGTAGCAGTGGAGATTCAATACATAAATATCAAGGATTGAAAAGAATTTTGATTCTATTGGCTCTTTTCCTTTTGTGAGTGAACGTATTGTGTGTTTGTGGCGATAGTTGGCATGTTAGAATAAAGCTAAATGAGTGAAATATTTCTTGATTGTCTCTGAGCAGAATGCCACAACCGCATGCCAAAAACACTGGCCGGAGATCAGAAACTGAATTGCAAGAGACACTCGTGATGTAGTATTTGGTGTGTGTGTGTGTGTGTGTGTGTGTGTGGGAAGGCCAAACCCAGAGCAGTCTTGGGCATTAAAGCATTGGGAGGGGGGGCACTGCAATATGTCAGCCACTCGCACTCAGTAACAGTTCATGTCAGTGGGAACACACTGGCAGAAGGGTTTGTGTCCCGTCGCAGAGGCTGACTTATTCAGACAGGACAGGTCCAAACGTCTGTGTGGGCTTCAAGTCAAACAGAGGGAAGTCAGTGGAAGGCGACCACAGAGAAAGGAAAGAGAAGGAGGAGGCTGGATGACAAGTTCTTCGAGCCCTCTGTCCGTCCCCCTAATCGCCCTCCCCTCTCGTTTTAACAACAACAACAACAAAAAAACTGGGCTCTTGTTGAAGCCAGTCGCTTGACGTCGGGCGGCTGCTTCTGAAACGTCTCACCTTCTCACGACTCCTTGCCCTTCTCCAGAGAGCTGTGAATCTTGTCCAGGGTCTTCTTGATGCGCAGCGCTGTGAGCCTGGCAGACGGGTTCTGGTACCAACACTCCTTCATCAGCTTCACCAAAGCAGAGAGAGTCTGAGGCGGAAAGAAACAGAATATTAAAAGAGGAGTCCTGCGGTGATGCACCCGCTGAGAAAGGGAACTCGGCAATCAATGTGACTGCAAGAGCTTTCAGATGTAGAAGGCCGTTCTACAAGCGGTGTTCGGCGAGCTCACGAGCATCGGTATCGATCTCTCGCGTGTTTATTATCGCAGTTTCTGCTGCAAATAAATACAAGGCTGAACTTAAGACACTTTTTTTTTTTTTTATCGAATACCTGAATATTTCAGTTGGCATGGATTGTTCTCCAGAGCATCAACAGCTTGCTCGAAAAGGTTTCCATTCCGAATATACTATGAACATTTTTATGTCAAAATGTTTTTTTGTTTTTGTAATACCGTCCCTTTAATCACCTTGTACCCACTACGTAGTCTTAAGGATCTTTTTGGAACACAGCTGGCCATGTTTCTGTAGCACATTTTGACATCACGAAGTGAAATGACTAAACGTACTCGATGACGAAATAAAGATTATTACTCACGGGATCAGAGAACCAGCGATTAGGAATGAAAGGCCTCTGCTGCTCCACACACACCACTTTCCTCATGTCCTCGAAGCTGGGGTCGTTTGGCACCTGATCGTAAAACGGAGGCTTGTACTCTTCGACGATACCTGCGGAGTGAAATTTGGATGACCGAAATCAGCGAAAAGAACGGAAGGAACTGTGTTAACCCTGGAAAGACCGCAACACCCTAATAAACCCAGGAGCCGCCACTGATCACCACAATGCAAAAAGTCCGGCTGACTCGTTCACGTTGACGCTTAGGTGTTTATCGCAAGACTATCCGGACGCGCGATACCGTTGGTGCGGCAACCGTCACACCGTCGCGCTCCGACGGCAATCCGCTACACGCGGTGGCACTCACCGTTGCTGTATGTGCGTCTCGCTATCTCCCACAGCACCAGTCCGAAGGCCCATATGTCCACCCTCTTGTAGGCGTCGAAGCAGTCCGTCTGAATGGTTTCGTCCAGCACCTCAGGTGCCATGTAGCGTTTGGTGCCGACCTTCGGATTGTTGCCCACGTCCAGCAGGTTGTCTGCCTGAGAGTGGGTCACAGCCAGCCCTGTAACACGCAGTCACGCAGCATTACGCAACCGTCCGTTCTGAAATGCAAACCGTGTCACGTGCAACCCCGAATATGCACCGGCTCGGAGGTCTGACGGGCGGCGACGCCATCGATTTGGGAGGTGTGACGAACACTGTAATCCATTACAAACAACGCGGGTTTCAAAGCATTTAAATTGGCCTTGAATACGTTTGCGAGACCTCAACAACAACAACAACGCAGTGCATTTTGGTGCTAAACAAAGATGTGCTTGTTTACGAAGAAATTCACACAGGACACATTTAAAAAAATTAAAAAAAAAAAAAAAAGTGCTAGAGTTTGGGAAAAACGCTCTTTAAGAAATAAATGATTACTAATTAATACTTATTATTAAGTGTTATTTACTGAAACACTAAATATTACTTGACACGAGTACCGATTCAAAATAACTTTTTAAAAAAACAGGACAAATGTAAATATACATTTCCCTGATGTTGCTTTAAAGTGCACCACTGAAGTGATGTTGGTGTGAAGCAGTGGTTTGAGCAGGCAGCACCTGTCCTTCATATGTTGGCCAACGTTGGTCTGAAAACCTGCAGAAAATGTTGAACGAAAGGACCTGAGGCACAACAACCCGAGAACAACGATAAATAGTTAAAAGGGAGACAAAGCAGCAGAAAAGTGACCGACCGAGGTCCGCAATGCAGCAGCGCAGCTCCTTAGTCACGAGGATATTTTTGCTCTTCAGGTCGCGGTGTGCGATTGCCGGTTTCCCCTCCGTGCCGAAGATCTCCGTGTGCAGGTGGACCAGGCCGCACGCTACCGACGCGGCCATCGCCAGGCCCTCCGACGTCTCCACGGCAACTCGCTGCAAGTAGTCATAGAGCGAACCGTTTTCGTGGTAATGGGTGATGAGCCACAGCTGAGTGCTGGAGTTTCGAGAAGTCATGTCAGAGGCCATGAACCCTGAGAGGAAAGACGGGATGAAATCACTTCTTCAGATGCTAGTCAAGTTTCTCTTGCATGGATAGTATTTATTACCGCCCGTTTTTGTTGTACTGCATTGAAATAAACTACACAAGCTGCTTTATTGTTATATTTTCTCTCTGTCAATGCTTTCTACCATAAATATGAGAAGAACTCGGGGGACATTAAAAAAAACGAGGTTAAAATAAATTGAAGACGCATTTAGCTGTGCAAAGAAATGATTTCGCAAATTTCAAACAGTAAAACTTGTTTGATGTTCGGATAACTTCATCCATGTTGTTGTTGTTTTGTTTTTTTCTTCTCCCAAGTGAAAAAAATAAATTCATTTTCTTTTCATTCTTTTCTTTTGCGCCCACCGGCCAACAAGACCCCACAGACTCACCCAGGATATTGTCATGTCTCAGCAGCACAGTATTGTAGATCTCTGTTTCTCTGAACCAGGACTTCTCATCCCTCGAGGAGAAGATTTTCACAGCCACGTTCTCCCCCTGCCACTGGCCTCGCCACACCTCTCCATACCTTCCCTTGCCTGGGAAAAAAAAAAAAAAAAAAAGAAGAAATGAGAGAGGAGAAATGAAACGGGAAGTCAGAAAAGGGAATGTACTGATAAAATGTGTTTTAAAAAGGTAATTGCCGTCTGTATTTTGAAATTCATGGGACTACTTTTTGAGAGCAGGTTCCCCTCTACTCGGCTGGAAGAAGTCTGATGTTTGCCCCACAAAGCCCCAAACTTCCAGTTCCAAACTGCCACCGACGGCACGGTTTGATACAAAACAAAAAAAAGGATCCCAGGATGTGTGACCGACACACTTTTATTTGAACGCTCAAATTGAATAGTAGCCATGACAACAAGTAAATTCACATCACCAACGGAAGATAAGTTGCCGAGTTGTTTAACATGATCAACAAACACGCAAGACCGGGTGGAAAAAAGAACCGATGACTTTCTTCAAATAAGTCAGAAAGGATGTGACCCGCACTGTTTCACACCGCTGTAAAGATTTGTATGATAAAAAAAAAGGATTACAGCCTAGAAGGCACACTTTACAGTCATCCAAGAAGTGAACCGCAAGCTGAAACTGAGCATGACGGACTGCAGTCTGCTGTATGGATGACTCAGGCTTTCTAACACAGCATCCATTTTACTGGGAAACAGATGTCTGAATCGACTTCCTTTTCTTTTGATTATTACGACAACAATGTTCCATTTGCTCAACTAACCTGTGACGTGCTTTTGGCAACTTTTTTTTTTTATCATCGAAGTAATACGAGTCCAACCTGCGCCCGCTCTGCGTGTTCCACCTACCGACACACTCCATCAGACTAATCTGCCTGGCCACGGTACGCTGGACGAGGAAGGGAAGACCTGAACCGCTGCCCGACGTGCAAGAGTGATCCAACAGGTCCTTGGAGACAGAGACGGATGCCGTTTTAGCCGTGGACGTCGTGATCATTTAAAGGAGCAAAGTTACACACAATAAACGCAGGTGGAAGGTTATTGGAATTTTTGTTATTTTTATACAAAAATGTGTGACTGCGCGACAGAAACTTGAGACCACGATAAAGCTAAAAACACTGAAAAATGCTTGCAAGTCTCTTCAATTAAATTCTCGGGCAATCGGACCCTGAGAATATCAATTGCGATGGTTCCGTCAGCTACGTCCCTTGTTCTTACCGCTAAAGTGCTGTCTCCCACATTGGAGGTGATGAGACCGTCTATGGCTCCCTGCTCGGTGTCAAACTCCTGCAGCCGCTGCAGCCGGCCGTGATGGAGCCTCCTGCAGGCCAACACCGACACCACGGACAGCAGCGCCAGAACCACCACGGGGCCGAGGACGAAGAGCGCCAACGTCTCCACACGATACCGAACGGGCTCGCCTTCTGGCGCTTTGGGCAAAGGAAGACATGGGTGAGGAGTTATTCTACTAAAAAAAAAAAAAAAAAAAAAAAAAAAAAGAATCCCCTTGCCGTCGTGAAGCACGTTTCCGAGCTGCTATCCACCTGATGGAAGCAGAGACATCAGAGAGATCCTGGTGGTGTTGCCGTTGCACCTGTCCTGGGAGCAGCAGAGGATGGCCTGGTGGAAGGACGGCGCCGTGGAGCACTGCAGTTGCATATTCTGCTGCCCCTCCAGGCAGCCGCGCTCAAACACAACCCCGCTGCTACCAACTTTGACAGAGGAGAAACACTGGGTGCCGTGGCACTGGGCGGCCTGGCATTTCGAGCCCTCGCACAGACACTCCAGCTGTCCATCTGTGAAAGACAGGTCGTGAGCTCACCGTACACACTGTGGATATATTTAAGGCGAGCCGATAAGAGAGACTTCTCCCTCTCGCATTGAAACCGGCAAGTTGCCCCTTCTGCTGGTTTCAACTTCTCAAATGTGCAAATTTTGCTGGCATTCGTGACGGGAAACCGAATTTGTTCACGCTTCGGGCTTTTAACTCAAATAAACACGCCTTTGACAACAACAACGCACATTGTCCTGTGATGTTTTTGCGCTGATACAGAGCAAATAATCAGTTAATCAAGAACACAACTCGAAACCCGCCCGATGACGTGAACCGTTTACTGCAGCCCTACTTTAGTATACATCGGTGGCAAGTTTATCCATTTCTGTGAAATGTTTTGTCCAATCTTCAGAGCTGCGCATTGCAAGGTAACAAAATATTGTATTGTCTTGACTACATTAGGAAACCCTGCTCATCTTCATCTCTTTTACTTTAGCGGCCCTGGGCATTGGTGACAGTTTCTCACTTAAAAAAAAAAAAAAAAAATGAACAGCAATATCCACTATGGTGCTCAAGATCTTTTTTTTTTTGGCTTGAGTTTACAAGAACAGACAAAAAGGTATCCTAATCCTGACCCAAACTTTTACAACAATAGGTGAGACGACAAGTACCTGAGCCCTCAGCTGATGTCCGCAGAGCCCGCAGCAAGAGCAACAGAAGGACGTGGACACCGCAAGGACCCATGTTTCAGCGCACTGATGGGAGGAAGGACAAGCAAGAGGACAGAGTTCAAATGAGTGCTCTCCTGAAAAGTGGATAATTACATTTACCCCCACCCCCTCCACCACCACCAGATCCCGACAAGTGAATTAACACATTACAACGAGCGAACGAGGTTCTCTTGTTTGTCACAATATTATTACGGATTAAACTGCGGCCATTACGAAAGATCTGGAGATATTTCTGAATTTTCTAAAAAAAAAATATATATATAAATAATAATAATAATTTTTTTTTTTAAAAAGGGTCTACGTCTTGACATAATATAATCATAAGACTAATTACGTTACTAATTAGGCCCGCTGCACGCTCGCAAGCTAACACCTTCGATATCAAAAGTCGCAGCCTTCCGGTTTTTGACGTTAAAAATCTCCGACGTGAAACACCCCGCCGACGACCTCCCCTCCCCCCCCCCCGAGGTTTGTTTGTTTGCCGTGGCTTTAACGGTCCATTAACAGGCGGGGTTGTTTTGTTTTTTTAATTATTATTTTTTTTTTATTGGCCGTTCACAGGGCGCCTCGGAGGCGCCAAGCCAGCTAAAAAAGCTAACTGCACAGCAAAGCCGGGCAGCAGGGCGAGGACCGCCGAGAGTGAACGATTAAAAAAAAAAAACACAAAACACACACACACACACACAAAGGCTTACCTGGCGCACAGGAAACTACAGCTTCTAACTCATTGCGTGAGGGGGCTCTGTGTATCCGTAGATTGGGTTAAAAAACAACCGTGTCGGCGGCGGTTTGCGATGTACAACAACAACCAAAAAAAAAAAAGCCGAAACCCAGCAGCCCACCCACCGCTGGACGCTTCCCCCCCCCCCACACTTCCAGCTACATGTGACGTCACCAAAACACGATGATTCCGAGGTGCATTGTGGGGCGGAAGGAGTCCTTCTCTCTCTCTCCCCCCCCCACCCCCCGACAGGTTGTTAAAAAAAAACAATCACCACGAGCGGCATCAAAGTGGAAATTACGCAGGGAGTAGCGTCAAGTCACCTTTTACGTGATGATTCAACGGGAAACAAAAACGTTTGTGGTTTTTTTTTTTTTCTGGGTGTTTACTCAACGTTGTGTTTTCTTTATATTCTTTATATATATATATATATATATAATTTTTTTTTATATCCCTAAACCACATTTACAACAGGATCAAGCACTTGTATATTATATGTATATTATATATATAGATATATACTGTACTGTATGTATATATATATATATATATGTTTATTGGTTTGTTGTATATAATATAGATATTTAATGTACTGTATATATACTGTATGTACTGTGCATTTTATATTTTTTATTTTATTGCTTTTCTATTATATTATTCTATTCTATTATTATTTTATTCTATTGTTTCTATTATTGCTCCTGTATGTATGCTGCTGTGGCGAAAAAATTTCCCCTCGGGGATTAATAAAGTATATACCTACCTACCTACCTACCTACCTAATACTAATAATCAGTAGAGATGCAACGTAAGTAAATAAAGGTACTCGATTATACACTGCTCAAAACGAAATAAAGGGAACGCTTAAACGACACAACGTAACTCCAGAGTCAAATCAAAACTTCTGGGAAATCAACCTGTCCAGTTAGGAAGCGACACTTGACTGTGAATCAATTTCGCCTGCTGTTGTACAACTGGAACAGACAACAGGTGGAAATGAGGCAATTATCAAGACAACCCCTATAAAGGAACGGTTCTGCAGGTGGTGACCACAGACCATTTTCTCTGTCCTCGTCCTTTCTGGATGATTTTTGGTCACTTTTGCATTTTGCCGGTGTCCTCACCACTAGAGGTAGTAGCATGAGGCGGCGTCTACAACCCACAGAGGTTGCTCAGGTAGTGCAGCTCGTCCAGGATGGCACATCAATGCACGCTGTGGCAAGAAGGTTTGCTGTGTCTGTCGGCACGGTGTCAAGAGCACGGAGGAGATACCAGGAGACAGGCCGGTCCACCAGGAGACGTGGAGGGGGGCCGTAGGAGGACAACAACCCAGCAGCAGGACCGCTATCTGCTCCTTTGTGCGAGGAGGAACAGGAGGAGCGCTGCCAGAGCCCTACAAAATGACCTCCAGCAGGCCACTGATGTGCATGTTTCTGCTCAAACTGTCAGAAACAGACTCCATGAGGGTGGTACGAGGGCCCCACGTCCACAGCCCTCCATGTGCTGGCCAGAGGTACCCTGACTGCCATTAGGTACCGGGATGAGATCCTCAGACCCATTGTAAGACCAGATGCTGGTGCAGTAGGCCCTGGGTTCCTTCTGATGCAGGACAATGCTCAGCCTCATGTGGCTGGAGTGTGTCAGCAGTTCCTGCACGATGAAGGCATTGATGCTATGGACCGGCCTGCCCGTTCCCCAGACCTGAATCCAATCCAGAACATCTGGGACATCGTGTCTCGTTCCGTCCACCGACGCCACGTCGCACCGCAGACTGTCCAGGAGTGGACTGATGCTTTGATCCAGGTCTGGGAGGAGATCCCTCAGGAGAACATCCGTGGTCTCATCAGGAGCATGCCCAGGCGTTGTAGGGAGTGCATACAGGCACGTGGAGGCCACACACACTACTGAGCCTCATTTTGACTTGTCTTGAGGAATCTCCACAGAAGTTGGATCAGCCTGTGATCTGATTTTTCCACTTTTATTTTGAGTATGATTCTGAATCCAGACCTCCATGGGATAATGATTTTGATTTCCATTGATCATTCTTATGTTATTTTGTTCTCAACACATTCCACTATGTAATGAATAAAGATTTCCAACTGGAATATTTCATTCATTGAGATCTGGGATGTGTTGTTTAAGTGTTCCCTTTTATTTTTTTGAGCAGTGTAGTTATGCACAATTGTGAGGCACTTGTTCTTTACTTGAGTATTTTAATTTTAGGCCACTTTATACTGCAGTAGGTACAAGTAAGAAGGAAATATATATTGGCCCTTTTATGACAAATTTCGGACGGTGCCCTTATGTCCTAAAAGCATGAAAAACGTAAGGAGGGACCCTTACCTCCGAAAAACATGAAGAATGTAAAGAAAAAAAAGTTATCAGAAGAAAGCCTTTCAAAATATATTTAAAAAAAAAAGGTCATACTATACCAGCTGGTCCTAAATACGGATAAGAATGTCATCCTAAAGGGTTTCGTCAAATGAGGAATGAAAAACGTCCGAAAATAAAGTCGTATCCAAAAAAAAAAAAATCGTTCGACGTATGGAGGCAGCTCCTCCAAAATATGAAAAAAAAAAAATAAGTCTCACCAAAGCAAGTCGTCAAATGAGGCATAAAACACATAACGTGTCCAAAAAAAACTTGTGAAACTTGTAAAATGAACAGCACTGAAAATAAGGATAATCATTCCACAAAATCAGTAGAAATGATATTTATTTGAAAGTCAGACAAATTTTCTTAATTTATTCATCATGCTTTCTGTAAAGTACACAGCATGCAACAAAATCTTTTCATTATTTTACCATCTCAGCCTATAGTAACAATACCTTCGTAACTTTCTACCTCCTCCTGACAATCAGAACCCATTTTAATTAACACTTTGACTGAAGTGCACACTGTACATTCCCTGAATACAACATGAAGTTAATGTAACGCTCAACATGACGGGAAAACCCAGAAGGACACATCCGTTTCCCGGCTGCTATCAGAGGGAGCCGTCACGTGCCTTTCATACGAGTTGTACGGCGTGCAGTTTTCTCATGCTTCCAGCTTAAAACGTGGACACTGACATGGCAAACAGAACACATTGGCAAATACTACAAATATTTAAGTCACAAAAAAAAAAAAAAAAAAAAAAAGTCTGATGGGGAATCTACATGTGTTTTTAGGCTTAGCACCTTATCTCTACATCCGTTTTCAGTTTTAAGAGCTTGGTCTTGACCTTGTGAGCTTTTGCTAAGCTACAGCAGCTCTTCGCGCCCGTGGCAGCGTCTTGACGCTGCAGTCCCTTTGGTCAAACCAGTTTCACAGAAAATGTCTCGTCTTGGTAGAAAAAGTCTCATAATACAGGGCTGCGTTGTCCCTCACCCTACCAACTGCTGGCCTGCAACAAAGGACTCACAACTTTGCTGACATTCACAGCAGCTCTGAGACGCTGTTTAGCCGTAGAGACCAAAGACTGCAGCTCGGTGGCGTCCAGGTCGGCAGCGTGAACCTCCCTTACCTCAGGATATTTTGTCACTCAACTCCAAGTCGGGCTCTTCAGTTTGGAGAGGAAAGGACGACGCTGAGCTGCTGTCGGTCGTACTCCGATATGAGCTTCTTGATGTGGGCCAGTTTGTTGTGTAGATATTCACAGCGAACCTTGTCCTGGTTGTAGTTTGGGTTGGACTGTACGAACACACACACACACACACACACACACACACACACACACACACACACACACACACACACACACACACACACACACACACACACACACACACACACACACACACACACACACACAAAATTATTGATGCAACTGCAAGAGAGAGGAGTGGTGTCGTCCCCAAAGGTCTTGGAACAAATATAGGAATGTTTTAAGAAGGTTGTTACCTTTTTAATTTTGCGGTACTCTTGGAGAATTTTATTACGGACCTGCAAGAGAAAATATATATATATATATGAGATATATATATATATATATATATATATATATATATATCATATTTGAATTTTGATCAAGTTTGTGCATTGTCTAATGGGACAACAATAATGAGGTGGTAGAAAACAAAAGCAAAATGTTTCGTTTAAATCTACTTTTATCACTACTGTGTAAAGCTTGAGAATGATAAAGAGGTCCTTACAGGATTTTACAGTGTTTTTTGGGGATTGTTGAGATAAAAATGCTTCATTTTGCAGGCGATTTTCTCAAAAATTGCGATGTAGTTTGCAGAGTTTCATGTGTTTTTTTTTTTGTGGTAACAGAAATGGGCAAAACATAGAAGTAGAGGAAGAAATATTCAAAAAAAATTTTTTAAACTACTATCTAATTAAGAGTCTACTACAATTATAATCTACTTCAACACGTACTGTACGAACGAGCTGATGCAGGGAAGCGAGACGACTGGTGCCATAATTCTCATAATAAGAAACTTCCCATAAAGACAAAACCAAAAAACAAACAAATTGAATCCATGACCTTAAAAATTGCCCCAGAATTTTGATAGTTATTGAACTGCGGACTTTGTTCACTGTTCCACCCCCACTCGGTATGTTTGAGAAGAGTCACTCTTCAAAAATATCACTGGGGGTTTCTACCTCTGAGGCAGCTTCAGAGCATCATGTAGGCTGATAGCACGAGTAAAAAATTTAAAATAAAAAAATCAGTTGAACAAAGATTCAATTCACAGCAGAGAAGCTGAGAGCGCAGACTATCAGAGTTTCCGATCCCCCATAGAAACCAATTATTATTGGAATATTTTATAAGTGGCGTGAACTCAAGCTGACTTACGAGGCTACGGGACGGGACGGGACGGGGGTCTGTTTAAAAGTGCTCTGTGACTAAGCAGTATGGCTGCTGGGTGCAGCACCGCTTGAAGTCTACCTTGTATTTATGGGACTCGTGGTGAAGCTGTTTGAGCTGCGCGTCCAGGTCCATGAACTGCCGCGTCACGCCGTCGATGCGAGCGTGTAAATCTCGGTACTCGCTGTACTCGTTGTTGAAGTCCTGTTTGTAGCTCTGTCTCCGTTTGTGGCTGCAAATCTCTGTGTACTTCCTGTGCAGACAAAATAAAGAAAAACTATTGGTCAGACGCATGACTTCCTAATTCTGTTCTCACTAAAAAAACAAACAAAAAAAACGGAAGTGGATCCTCTCAGCATTCCTTCTGCAGAATACAACTATAAATGATCACTCACGATAAATAGTCTGCCGTGTCGTTGTCCAGTTGAAGCACATTAGAGTCGAACAAAATTTCGCTCGGCTCTGAAAGAGAGAACGACGTCAATCCGCTGAAAAATACAGAAAAATGCGCCGCTTCAGAATCCGTCACCACCTGTCGGCCCTCACCTGCGCAGTCCAGGGAGACTTTTTTGTTTGAATCCTCCGAGCTGTGATCTTTTCTCTTTTCTTTCCGTTCTCTCCGCCGATCCTTCTCCTTCAAAAAAACACAAGCACAAATCCAAATTACCGACGCATCGCCTGAAATGTAAGAACCGTAAACCAAATAAGGACGCCGTTTTCCTCACGTGGTCCCGGTGTTTGTGTTTGTGTTTCCTCTTCGCCCTTTTGACTGCGTGTCTGGTCCTATCTGGCACGATCACAGAGGACGGAGGGCGATCAGCGTTAGGCCGAGGATGGTCTTCGGGCTCGTCCTGAGCAGCCCAAGTCGGCTCCAGCCTTTTAGCCACCTCTGCTTCCTGCCGACAGACCGCTGACAGGGAGTCAAAAAGTTTTTGAGGGTCAAGCGAGTTCATCAGCCCGTCATCCGCTCGCGCCTCGCGCCTCTGCGACGCTTGCTCGGATGGCCTCAACCTCGACTTGTCACCGGCTGCTTTGCCCGACAAGTGGGATATCCGGGGCTTCTTGCTGGACAGGGGGTCCGTGTATTCCTCTGGCAGGGGATGTTTTGGACGGTGTGCGGGTGAGGCGTTGGGGGTGTCTCGCAACGGGCTGACCTGGGCCTCAGGGACGGTGAGGAGGTTCTGTTGTGGTTGAAACAGTCTCCTGCAAAGAAAGCGCTGCATATTACCAAAAAAAAAAGAAGGTATTTCACCAGAATCTATATATTTCTTCTCGCGTATAGTGACTGGCAGAGGAGCCCTGCACATGAACACATACGGGAACAACCTAAGTTTTCTTTTTGCTTAACACAATAATCTAATTGTTGTCATTTACTCACAAAAAGTGTCAAAATAAAGAAATCCCTTAATGGGTTTTGTCCAAACTTTGAACCGCACCAGTACACAGACATTTTCACGATATGGATACGGTGGCCGGCACATCCTCATCTGTGTTACCTGACAAGGATGCGTTTAAGGAGCTGCTGGTCCCCTGAGGTGTAGCCCGGCCAGTCCTTCTGCAGATCCTTATACAGACCGTCCTGCAGGACAAAGGTGTTGTCTCTGCTGTTCTGCTGGCCAACCTGCACACGCACACACACAGGGGAGGAAAAATTTTTTTTATCTTCAGTGTTTAGAAACCTCATTTCAGCCGTTTTATTTTCTTTGGGGTGAATAAATGTTTGATCTACAAACTATCTGACATCCGTGTGTTTTAAGCGTGTAATTCTTTAGATTTAGACAAATATGTAACTTGAAATTGAGTCAACAAAAGTGCATGTGCAAAATGGACATTTTAACAGCCTCTCATGCTTCACAATCTTCTATCCTGTGTAGGTAAAGTGTGTGTGTGTGTGTATCCGAGTAAAACAGAATTACCTCCAGCAGCACAGAGTCCAGCACGTCTTTGTCCCCTGCTGTCAGTCCGTCTCTCTGCAGCCTCAGGATCAATTCGGGCCTTTTGTACGGCCGCAGAGCCAGCAGGTGCGAGACCCTCTCCCTGAGCGGCCTCTCCTGCACGTCAACCACACTCTTCCTGCTTGACGTACAGGCACTCTTCTTCAGCCTGGACAAGCTGACCCCCCTCTTCCCGTTGCCGAGGAGGGACGGGGGCGAGGGCGAGGGTTTGGGCTTGGTCAGGCTGGCCAGCGCAGGGGCCGGCGCTCGCACCGTTACCTTCTTGCCTGTAAGGGAGCAGGAGATGTCACATGAAAGAAAGGCCTTCCAAAATAAAACACAAAAAAACGTCTTCAGTAAGAGATCTTGTGAAGTTCAGAGGGGTTTTACTGAGGTTTCTATCATCAAAGCCGTGTGCTGTCGTCCTTGTTTTTTCTAAAATGTTGCTCATTAGGAAGTGACTGGGTTGGAAATGTGTTTTTAACTGTTGCTATTTCAGGCCAGATGAGGAGTTTCTCCCTCGACTGTCTTTACCAAAAGAAATGTTGATGCAAAGAGAAAAGACCTCATTTCACCCCTTCAGAAATCCGCATGTGGGTTATAAAGAGGCACACGCACACACTGGCACACACACACAGACGCCTCAGTGAGCAAAAGCTGCAGTCTAATTTAAGAAATAACCACAAAGTTGCACAAACCTGTCCTGAGTAGGGAAGTTGTTTTTTTACGGCTTCCTCTGAATTTACAGAATCATCAAAACGTACGTGTATAAGTGTGTGCGCTCACGGAGAGAAGATGACGGTGGCTGACATATCTGTTTAGAGGGAAGTGGTTTGGTGGTTGAAAGTAGAAAAACAGCGGTGGCACCAAAAAAAAAAAACGACGCTAAATCATAGGTTTTATCCAGCGTACGTACGTTTTGGTGAGTCGATGTGGAACCCAGTCTGTGTATGTTTGTGGATTATAGAGAAACAGAATCTTTTAAAAATGCCACATTACATACAGTTCGGATGTGTTCATTAACGTGTGCTGTTAGGTGTGTGTGGATGTACAGTTCCATTTCTTAAAACACAAGAAAACCACAAATGCAGGGGGAAAACAAGACACGCCATTACTGTGCCACTGGTCGCCACGCGCGTTGCCAAGGCAACCAGTGCAATATGGCTGACTGCGTTTTCTGGATATTATCAGCACAGTGCACATTTTTGTGATCAGGCCAGTCTTCATCCCGCAGCTGGAGCTATGCGTTGTGCGACCACGCAGACCCGGTGGACATGCGAGATGAGTTTTCGACTCTCCCTACCCTGGTAGCGCCCGCCGTGTTTGATGACAATGGCCCCCCGGCTGCGCGTCTCCTCCTCGGCTTGGGTCATGCTCTGACGGGCCTTATCGTACGAGTCATCAGTGGCGTTGACCGTCATCTTCTTCTGAATCACCCCGAGACATGACAGCTCCTCGGCAGCTCTGAGAGGAGGAAGGCAGAGCAGTGGGTACAGACGGCGACCCGACAGAGCTTCCAGGACTTCTTCTACACGTCGTACATTCAAATAAAAGATTGCTTTTCAGTACGTAGTTGCTCGACTGATTGTTGCGTTTTGGTCGTGTTCAGTTCGATGTGTTCTTATGTCAGCTGGACTACTTTGCTGCCGAGTGCGTCATCGTGTTTTGGCTATGAAGATTGCTTTTGTATGACTGTCAGGACTCAACAGCAGATTTGATCAATTATTACTAAACTTTTTCACAACTCCTGACATTTATCAAATTCACTTCTCTCTATTTCATCGATCTCCTCGATGTGTGCAGTCTGGACCACTGGGTTTCCTCTGGCATTTAAAGACGGAGGTGTTACGAGCAGGGTTACTTTCAAACAGACGGAGACATTTTAAAGTATTCAAACTCCATTTAATTCTGTATATAGAATTAAATATAGAAACATGTAATCACTGCGAATAAACAACACGCTTGTGGCATGAAAACTCGGATTTTCCTTGAAATCTTTACAGCTTTCTAGAAACTTTTGTAAAAACTTCAACCTACATTTAAAAAGTGCGGGATATTTGTGTGGTATAAATGAGTTTGTTTTTGTTTTTTTACCCAGTGCTGAGCTGTTTGACGCAGTCAAAACTTCCATTTGGATTATCACGGGCAACATTAGTCACGCCAAAGGTGAAAACCCTCAGTTCATCTTTATTCTCTGAACACGGGATGGTGATTTTCTGTAACGTGAGAGAGAGGGAAAAAACAGAATTACAAAATATTTATAACATCATCTTTAAAAAAAAAAAAAAAAAAGGAAAAGATGGTTTGAATGAATTTCTGTGTCAGCAGTTATGACTCATTTTTCTTACCCCTTGATTTCCACTAAAAGAGATGGTGGGATGGGATGACCAGCCCTGGATAAAAAAACAAAAAAAAACAAAAAAAACCATTTGATTTGCATCCGTTTTGGATTCCTACAGGCGCAGGCGTTCGCACACGCAAATCTGATAACAGAGCAGCACAGACGTATGTAAAACATTCAACAAAGAGGATGTTTTGTGGTCGGTGCTCTTTGTCTCCAACTTCATTGTGGTTTTGTGACTGCTACAGGGCTTTTTCTTTTCTTTTTTTCCGTTGTTCTTCATCTCTGTGCGCAGTGCATCGCAAGAGTTCACAACATTCACTTCTCCAAGAACCCCCCCCCCCTTCCGCCCCCATAGCCCACAGATGGAGTATTACTAGTGGTTATTGTGATAATTAGGGAGCCACTACCAAGTTCTCGTCCGATACCAGTAATATCCATTCACCATTATTTATTACTCAATCTATGAATCTATTTTTGGTCTTTAAAATGTTGACCAGTGTTTCCCAAAGCCCAAGATGCAGTCTAAATGTTTAGTCCTGATCAACAGTCCACAACCAAAAGATATTCAGCTTAATAGCACGGACAATTAAAGGCACCCGAACATTTTCACATTTAAGAAGCTGTACTTAGAGAACTGTAATGTTTTGTTTTGTTTTTTCATAAAAAGATGACTCAAAAAGAGTAATTGATTATTATACAGCTGATAATCCATTTTTTTGTCAATCAACTAATTGATTACTTTGTTGCACCTCTATAGCTCATGATCTCATCTTGAGACTAGTGAGTCAGGGAAACATTACTCAGCCTAATCTCAAAGCACAAGTTGCTATATGGGTAATGAAGGCGCCAGGATTTCATGAGGATTAATATTACAGTGAATAAAAAGATTAATATCTCTGGTTCTGCTGCATTAAATTTGGATTGGAGTGCAGTGTTAAATCAGCGGAGTACTATTTTATAAGTCAAACTGACCAAAAAAAACTGTGTCCACTGTGGATTGCTCACATTGTAATCAATACTGAACCCCCTGAATAACCTCAGTTTATCCACACACAATATCAGATTGGTGCATCCAAAGTGGCGATAAATACATCAGAGCTTCTCACAAATTTATGATCCCGCTGAAGTCCATTTTCCCTCCGGAAACACGTGTAATTTATGTTTTTTTTTTTTTTTCAAATTAATTGAGCTACTCTTACGATACATCTTTCCCCGTCTCCTATGACAACTGCAGAAGTGGGGGCACTTCAGGACACACGCCATCACATGCCCTTTAAATAAATTTAGCTCGATTTTAAAGAGGGCACCGGCTAAGGTCGTTACACCCCGCTGTTCAAACACAGCCGAGGTGTAACGACGGCGGCGGCATGGTCATCTCTCGCAGGGCCGAGCGAGCCCGCGGGAAAGCACACAAGCGACAGGCCGAAGTGACACGTCCGCAGCACGGACGGGAAGTACGGCACGACCGTGATCGAGCTGACCTTTTCGTGGAGAGGGTTTGTAAAGTCCACCTGTTGACCAGTGCAGTGTGGTGAGGTGGCTGCCAGCTCGGCTAAATGTGGAGGTGTTTTCTTTTCATGTGTCCGTGATCAGTCCAAGTAGGTTCTGAATAGCCACACTTAAAGCTAAATAAAGACACTTGGATGTGTACACAGAAACACCGGGTCAGGTGTTTTCCCCTTCTTCCTGTACCTCGTCAACGCTGAATGACTGAAAGTAGACATGACAGGAACAGTGTGGTTTTCACCTTTCATCGGAAACGAGGCCGCCGTAATTTCTTCAGTGAGGAGTTTCCTATCTATTTTACAAAGAACTACTGAATTGAGGAAGTGCACATGCTTGTTCTCCGCTTAGACTTCCTGCACCCGTCTTATTCATTTGTGACTAACGGGGTCAAAATGCTTGATTTTTCATTGTCCATCTGCCTGGCGCTCTCCATCTGTCTCACGAAAACAAACCGGTTGAAAGTCGGTGTCTCGTTTAGCAAAACTGATCAGCACTCCAGTTCTTTAAATTCAATCCAAAATATCCTCCTACTACCAGCCTTACCCCCCCCCCCCCACAAGCCTTTCCTTTCTTCTCTCCTCGACTCCGACACTGATTAGCATTCATAATACTTGCCAGCAGCTTGTAACGACTTGGCCAGGCAGCTTGTTCATCACACAGGGAAGCGTTTCCGCGTTGTTATTATGCAACATGTATTTCCATTTCACAGCTTTAAAAAAAAAAAAAAAAAAAAAAAAAAAAAAAAAAAAAAAAGGGGGGGGGGGGGGGCGTTGGAGACAACAGCCGGGGGAAGGTACTGGTGAACTTCGGCCAAAAAAAAAAAAAAAAAAAAAAGCAAAGCACAAACCCCTAAACCCTTCCAGTAGGCTTGTTTTTATCACTTCGTTTGTAAAGTAAAGCCCCCTTCCCTCTCCCCCCCCCCCTTATCAAAGTGGTACAACAAATTTGACTCTCAGTGTACGTATTTGGTAAATATTTCAGGAGAAATTACTGGAAAAAAAAAATAATAATAAAAAAAAAAAAAATGACCCACCTTGCCGTTTTGGAAGGTACCAATGGCTCTTGCCGCGCTGTCAGTGAGTTTGACATGAAAAACGGAGATGTTACCGCCGCGGCTCAGTTTACCGCCGGACAGTCCGTAACACTGGTTCTCCTTCAGCGCCGACATCCCGCCCAAAATTCGCCCCCCGCCAGCCTTATCGCGGACCAAACAAAACCGGACATAAATAAACAAAACATTTGGCGACACGACCCGGAGAAAGAGCTTCGGCGGTTCCGTGTGGCTGCTCCTCCGCCGCGCGCTATTCTGGAGTAGATCGCATTACGTCATCACGGCTGAACTCAGAGCAGATTTTTTATTGGCCCAGAGACATAAATAAACCCCTACGTAGGGGTTTACGTAACCACTTCCACTTTTTTCTTGTCTCCCCTCTCACTATGCTAATTTCCTTTCTCGTAGCAGGGGAATCACACTTTGGTGCGAGTGAACAGGTCCTCCAGTTTCCTCAGTGATTTCTCGGTGACTGAATGGAGGTCGTCTGAGGAACACTAATCCAACTTTTTGAACTAGATTTCTCCATGGAGAAATATTTTTTCATCCAGGGCCGTAGCCAGGATTTAGAACTCGACTCGAGTGCCCCCAATCAATCTCTAAAACAAAAAAAGTCTCGTTTTTTTTTAGTTTTTTTTTTTAGTTTATCTCGATTTTTCAAATATTAAATACCAAGAATGAAAAAAAAACACGAATAAAAAAAGCCTAGTCAATGTGGTTTGATTAAATCTAGACAGTCTGAACAAGATGTGAAGAAGTAGAAAAGAGTTTACCCAACATTTTTTTGTGAGGTGGAACCAGTCCAGGTTCACATGTTTTCTTAACCTGTAATGGATTGAGGACAATTCAGGGTGTGGTCAAAAAGGAAGTAAGACACATTGTTTTTAATGATACTATAATTCTAGCATTAATACCTGCTATTATACTCTGCTGCAACAATAACTGAACATTTTATTGCCACACACTAAAGCGTGGAAAAATCCAACGCCATTCAAATTAAACTAATTATGAAAAAATAATAAATGTATGCACATGTATGCGGTGGTGGAATAAGTTCTTAAATAAATTGATTTAATTTTTTCAGATCTCAACAGAGCACAAAAGACCTCTGAGGTTTGCTCAGGTTAAGCACGATACATTGCTCAGGTTGGTGTTTAAAAACAAAGTGTTTTGTTAACTTTAAAAGTCAGGCATTTAAAAAGTTACCTGAGTAAAAGCAGAAAAGTAAAAGCCTTAAAATATACTTAAAGTACCAAAAGTAAAAGTACTCATCATACCGAATAGGCCATTTCATATAAACGTACACCATTGAATTCTAATTATAGAAGTTTAATGTACATATCACTTTAATATTGGAGCTTGTAAAGTTGAAGCTAATTTAACTACTATAATACTGCTCGGTAGTTTAATCTACATATATGGACAAAAATGTATTGGTGGCAAATTAAAATTAAAATGTTCAGTATACGTCTTTAACAAACACACTGGTTAATGGACACTGTAAATAGTTTACTCATGATCTCTCTACTGTGTCTGATTCTAATTTGCAGGCTGTGCCCCCGATAGCTTTATTACGTTGCTTTTTTTTAATTTGGTTAATTTGAGTTGGGGTTTGGGGAAGGTCCTTTGGCATCCTATGAGACAGCTTAGTTTGGTCAGGTCTGGTTAGTCTATGCACATATTTATTAGATTCATTCCTGCTTTTGCCTCTTTGCTTGGAGACAGATATAATATGGTCCTAAAAATTCAGATCTTCATTTTGGATGTTAATGATTCATGAAAATATTACTAATTCTGCTTATTGTAGATCTGTACTTTTTGTTATGCTGTGTAAGATAGAAAATATATCACCTGCATTTTGCTTGAAAGGCTCTGTTGTGTTTTTTTTCTCATTTAATGTTGCTACCTGTTGGTCTGTCCATCTCATATCAATGTAATAAAAGCTCTTCAAAGTGTGACCCCTGGGTTAAATATTGTTAGAAATGACTGGAAATGAGTAACATGACTAGGTTACTAGAATATCATACTTTACTCCCCCTCATTCCTTTGCTGTTGTGGATGTAGAAATTATTTTTTGCTTGTTGCTAATGCCCATTACTAATTTTATAAATTCCAGTAACCTAATTGTAGGTCAGGTATTTTGGGTCTGTTGAAACATTTTTCTGATCTCAGACAGAGATTCTGAGTCTCTCTTACTCTCTCTCTCTCTCTCTTTTTCACTTTGAAATCATTGCAGTCAAATGTATTTACGTAACAGGACACCTGCTGAAGGCTTTGCAGAGAACAAAACACATAAAACTAGAAAAATACAAGAGACAGAACAATTGCATTTGAAATTTTCAAATACAAATGAGCTGCTGTGAGCAAATGTTTGTACATTTAAATTTCAGTGTGTCTCATCTGCCTCTCCGTGCCAGTGTTTGAACACAGATGGTGGTCACAAGGCAGATGAGAACTGTTCAAAGCTGACTCATATCAAAGGGCCTCTGGCTCTTTGTAGTCCAGTGTTTGCAACAGGTGACATTTTGGGCTCAAAATCGCTTAGAACTTTGAACGTTCACCGTGGGCCGAACCTTCCCTCGACTCAGCAGGTAAGTAGGGGACAGATCAGGGCAGACGAGGTGGAGAGGGAGACAGACAGGGAGAGTAGATGAAAGTTCAAACAGCTTCACTTTATGTTCTGCAGCTTGCTGCAGGCCAGCAACATGAGGATGCTTCATCAAAAAAACAAAGCTAAATGGTTTTAAGGATTCGGATAAATTCTGTGGCAAAAATTACGTTTTTTTTTCTTTGCAAGTCTGATTAAATTCAAGATGAGGGCTTTGTTCCTCTTTTTGTAGAAGAGGAATAGGTGGACAACCACTGCAAAGGGAACATCAAGGTGAGTTTTACGGTGTACTGTGGCCGGGTATCCGTTCCTAAATGACTTAATGGCTATTATATATAATGTTTATGTCTATTTCTAACAATTTTGAATGACATTAGCAGTCTGTCAAATGTATATGTAATTTAAATCAACTTGAATGTACAATGAGTGACAAAAGCTGAAATCTCTCCAATTTTGTCTTATTTTTTTATGAAATAAACATTTTAGTGAAAGTTTGAAAAGACATAAAATTTCAAATTTAGTTTCCAGTTTATTTGAGCATCTGAGGCTTCATTTAACCGAATGTATTTTAGTTGGTAGAATTTTGATCAACTTTATGAGCAATAATTACGAAAGGGAAAGTGCTTATTTAAAGGTATGACCATAAGCATAGAAAAAAGACTTTTATTAGGAGAATATCATTAATATCAGAAAGATACCAGCTAAAAGATGTTGAGAACAGGAAGTAAAGGTGTTCTGCTGATTAAACTGAAATATTGTAGCATAGTTGATGACTATAAGTGTAAATAAATGTGACTTTACTTAGCTCTCCAGGTGATGGGCGACCCTCTGTCAGACTGCAGCCCCCTCATCAGCGCAGTATCCTCGGGGAAGCTGCGTCTGGTCCGTCTGCTGGTGGAAGGTGGAGCTCAGGTGAACGGGCGCAACCCCAGAGGAGAGACGGCTCTCCTGGCTGCCTGCAAGGCCCTGAGAGGGGAGCCATCTGGGCCTGAAATGGTTAAACTCCTCACATACCTGCTGCATAACAAGGTCAGTCTGCAGTGACAAATACTTCCCATTGCAAATTGAGAATACATAAACTTGAAAGTAATCTTCTGCATACAAGTTTGCATGGAAGTTCATCTGTTTATTGATTTGAGGTGTACTTCTAATGCATATAAAAAAAATCTGTACTTGCTCTAACTTTTAATGCATAGTAAACAGGTTTCTGATGTATCCAGTGCTCCAATCCACCTATGAAAGTTTTCTGCAATTTGGCCCTGCGGAAGACAACATGGTGTACTCTAAGGGATTGGGTGTTTGAAGCGTGTCCTCACTTGAGAGCAACAACTTAAAAGAACAGTGCCACATTTTACGTAGAGAACATTAAGCAAATTACATGTTTGGCTCTTAATTTGCACACACTGAGCTCTCTGACTGACTCCGAAATTTACCCCGGACCCATCTTGAATTGTCATTTTCTGTCTGAATCTATATCAACATCACCTTTTGTACCAATCAGGCAGATCCTAATGCACAAGACCGGGCTGGCCGTACAGCTCTGATGTACGCCTGTATGGAGCGAGCTGGAGCTCAGGTGGCATCCACCCTCCTGGCTGCAGGAGGTGACCCCGGCATGGAGGACTACTCAGGAGCCTCAGCTTTGGTCTACGCCATCAACGCACAGAACCAGCCCACACTGAAGGTCAGTCAGGGGAAAAGAAAAGAATGAGCCAAGAAAGTCTAATACATTTGGTTATTATGGTGTATAATGATACGCAAGGCAAAAAATATTCCACTACAAATTAAGGATCTGCGTTTAAAACTTGACTTGAGTAATGTATTCCATTTAACATAAGGAGGTTTATCATTGTTTCTGTGTCATATCAGGGTGGAGCTCATTTCAATTGATTTACATACTTTTATTTACTTCATAAAAGTTACTCATTGGTTTAGTATGTAAAATATTAATTTGAAAGGAAATAGTCACTGTAGCTGTCAAATAACTGTACAGTGCTAAAGTAAAAATATCCCTCTGCAATAATACAGAGTAAAAGTATAAAGAAGTACAAAATGTAAATGAAAGCAGAAGTTTGTCAACGTTTAGTGAAAGGTTCTAAAAGCTCGTGATGTTTCAGATTTTCAACCAACATAGCAAAAACACTTTTTGTTTTTTTTATATGATCATTATGACAGTCAAAATGTAAATGTACTGAAAATAAGTATGAAGCACCTTTTAAGATCTCCAGAAAACTAGTATATACCTCACCAGCATTTGGGTACCTCAGGTGCTGATGGATGCCTGCCAGGCCGGTGGTCGTGACATCATCATCATCGCCACGGAGATGGGTGTGAATGGAGGCCCGGTGACCAGGCGTTACTTGAATGTTCCTCCATCCCCGGACACCTCGCCAGTGTCCTGCATGTCGCCATCTGACATCGTCCTTAAGACGGACCCACCAAACTCACCCGAGGGAGAAAACTTCTTCAACTTCAGAGGAACGAGTGAGTAAAGATGATTGTTTTGACTGACAGGAAGAGAAAAATAATCCCGTTTGGCTTAGTTTAGTTGTGTTAAGGAGGGCTTTACGCCAGCAGTATAAAAACTCAAGATATAAACACCTTGATGTCGTGATCATCACCATCAGCAGTCTTTTTTTTTTTTGCGGACACTGTGCTCCTCATGCATATGGCAGAGCAGTGTGTTTAACAAAGGCAAGTCTAGACGGATGAAAATAAATGCCTGGTGGCTGAAATCATTAGCTGCCTTCTCTTTCCTGAGGAGAGAAGATGAAAATGTGTTGCCAAGGTGAAGTCAAGCTCACTCTCGAGGTAGAAAGAAAGAAGCTATATTTCTTGCACAGGAACGGACACTTAATTGATACCATGGAAACAAAGCAAATTAAGTAAGATAGCTGTTGAACGACAGGGTTGATAACAGACTGGGATACACCTGGCTGTTCATTGTTCCATGGGATCATTTTAGAATTTAAATCACAGGTTATCTACAACAAATATAAATGTGTAGCCTTGTAAGGAAGGCTTTGTTGATCAACTTCAGACTGAAATATGTCAGCGCCTACTGGACAGATGGCCATGAAATTTGGTACAGATGTGATCCCCAGAGGATGAACCCTAAAAATTTGGGGGATCCTGATTTTTCCTCTATATCAGCAAGCTAAAATTGTACTAATTTTGGTGATTCATTACCCAATCAAACTGCGAACTTAGAGTCTGCCAAATAAACGTATAAAACAGATGACAATAAAATGTTGAAGAGTATTTTTAATAGTTCGGGTTTTTGTTTTTTTAATGTTTTGTCATTTTTTTTACCCTCTGAAGTTCCTGTCCTTTTTCTTTAAAAACTGTATTGTGGGAAAATCACATATAAATGGATTTCATGGTAAGGCTGTTTTAATAATACTTTCTTGGGAAGTTTCCTCACCACATACTAACAACCTGTTTCATCTTTTTTTTTTTTTTTTTTTTTATTAAGTATGGAACTGTCTTGTTGTGACATATGACAACTATGTAAGAGTCCAGTCAGTTGTGTACATAAGGGCCGAATCGCAAATAAATGGGAACAAATTTTAGGAAACATTGTAAAAAGCAACAGGGGTGGGATTCAACTCACCTCGGATGTAAAAAGCAATAGTATTTTCATAGGTAATTTTATCTCATGAACTGTCTAATTCACTTGCATCAGGCAAACGAGGGAGCAACAGCTGCAGGAAACATCCCTCCTCTGAACTGCGCCCACTGAGTCAGTGCAGCACTCCACCTCCCAGACAGAGAATATCATCTGAACCCCGGCACGCCATTCACGACCTGGCCTGTCTGAACAGGGCTTACGAGGAGGGCATGAGGGAGGGAAGCCTGCGGGAGGTGGGAGACGGACAGGATTTAAGGAGGGAGAGAGGACGGAGAGAGGACGAGGAAGGAGAGGATGAAGACGAGGCGTCGCATTTTCATCCACCGAGGATGGAAAAGAGGAGGGAAAGCTTGGTTCAAAGGGGGGAGAACAGATGTGGAGGAGAGAATTGCTGCCATGAGGGTTTCTCATTGAGAGCTTCTCAGTCAGTCCTGTCACTCATCGAGATGAACTCATCGCATGCACAGTCAAGCAGTATTGCCCTCAGGAGGTGTCCGACTCCTGGAGGGTCAACCTCGGACTTGAAGCTCCCTCCCTGCACGTCCCCACGCTCTCAGCTCCGCAGGAATACCCTCCCCTCTGTCACGGTGGTCCCGCCTCTGCTTCACCTCCCACCATTAGCGATCCAATCCGACTCTCACCTCCAAGTTGCAGCGCAGGTTTCACCTTCCAAAAGACGGACCGCGGTGTTTCTGCCTCACCCACCCAGCTCTTTTCCTCGTCCTACCTTCTCCGAGGCACCAGCGAGACCAGCAGTACTCCCTCCACTGCCCCTCGCCTCCTCCGTCACCTCCCCGGTTGCTCCTTCTGCCTCCTGCTACGGTGAGAGAGGCAGGAGGCCTCAGCGTCGTCACTCTGTGCAGCTTGAACAGATCAGAGGAGAGCACAGATGAACCATTTAGACTCGTGAGACTTTATTCTACTTAAAGCACAATCGTCCCACCGTAATGTGTTTTTCTTTTTTAAAATGAGAATTCTGCATCAAGTTCAAGCAGGCGCCTGATTCCAGGTCCACAGTAGGGTTTGTTATCTTATTTGGGATGACATCTGGTCAAATCCTTCAACATAGACAAGCTATACATCATTTCAAAACTGTAAAACATTTTAAAATTGCAACTCCTCCGTGAAAACAGAAACGTTGCTTGTTTGTAACAGGAATACAAAGCAAAACGGTAAAATACAAAGAATAAAATGAGGAAATTTTTTTAAATGTTTTGCCATATTTGGGCCTTTATAAATTTGGTTCAAAATCACTTCGACCAATTCTGACCTCTTGTAAACTCCAGTTACCTTCAGAAAAGATCAATTTTGAGAATTGAAAAAGAGTCAAAAGTTCACCAGTTCCTGGTTTTCTTGTCTTCTGTGATTATGAACTGATGGACTTTGTGTTTTATGCTGACCTAAAAAAAGAAATGCAATTAAGAGATGTTATCTCAAACACACGTTCAATTATCAACTCATTATACAGCAAACAATCAAATAAAAAATTAAATGTAAAAACGTATTTTTCAGACTTCTAGATTCACATTCTGCTCTTTTTAAAACGCGTGTGAGCTGTTAAAGCAAATAAGAGTTATATATTAATACAAAAAAATGCAAATATCAAAACATGGAAAAAAAAAAAAATCCTTCTTCCCCAACTTGATAATCATATTTGGACCCGTCAAAATTGTCATGTGACCTTCGACATGGACCCAAACACCATGCTGGAACCCACCAGATTCTCAGGATATGGACCAATAAATTCTGGAAGCCATTTTCAAAAACTCTGTACAGAGCATTTTGTACATGAATCAACATTTTGCGCAATGTCACAAGGAATCGATTTCAGCGCAATCATCATCAGTGAAGTCTCACAAAACCAAAATATATTTGACGTTGTTTTGAAGCTCATCACAATCCTTCAGCTCCAGAGAAACAAGTGCATGTTCATGGCAAAAGGAGTGAAGTCATTTTATTTGTTTTTAATATGTATCTACAACAAGGGGGACACAGGCAAAAAACGACTGACAACTTGATGAAAATTAAAACAAAACAAAACAAAAAAAATACATTAATTATCAATGCAGATTTCCCACCTTTTTTCCAATAAGCAACATTTTTTTGTCTAAAGAAACTTTACAATATAAAGAAACATACGAAGGAACCTCTTATTTTACTACACGAGACATTTAGGATCTGAAACTACCCTAACATGAGATACAAAGCAACTCCCCAAGGACAGACTGCCTCATATTCAATACTGCTTTGTCATCAAGAGGAAAAATGAGGAACTGAACAGAAAAATCTTTACTCCCACCCCCCAGAAGTCCTCTCTTAACCCTCCCTACCCCTGAATGTTACAGTATTATACATCAGCACAATAGAAATACAGAAATGATCAACGTCGTGACGGCTTTACTTACAGGACAGAAAGATAGAGAGAAGTTGGACTGCATTTTATACAACAGTATTTCATAGTACAGGGGAGGAACCACCTGTTCCTGCACTCTCTCTACCTCTTCTCAGCAACAAAATCTGTCCATGGGTTTCTTTTCTTTTTACTTTCCCAAACATTTCTCCTGCCCCGTTTTAAATAGATAAAAAAAAAAAAAAAAAAAAAAAATCCTTCATAGTAAAGTATGTACTCTGGTCCCTGGTGCGTTGGATTGAGAGCCAGTGTCCCGTGTGCCCTGCTTTGTGTTTCACTTGGGTCAAGAGGGTAGAAGCTGAAATGCAGTGTGTCGGAGACGGACACAGAGGGGCAATTTTATTACTAAAAAAAAAAACCACACAAAAAAAACCAACGTCCTCTTTCACTCTGGTCTTGCAAATTCCCCGTCAATTCCAGAGTTTCCAAGAACAGAACCTAGAATGGTGTTTCATTTTAAGATGAGTTTTCCGGGAGATGTGTGTGACAGTGAGTTACCGTGTTCACACACACACACACACACACACACACACACACACACACACACACACACACACACACACACGCGCTGGATTACATACAATTTCCTCCCTTGTCCTGCTGGACTGCTCGACGCAGCAGCTCTGACGCACAGTAAAGCTCCACGTTTTTGTCTGTGATGAGGTGAAATAGTATAATAGTCTATAGCAGCTCCAGTTTCTGTTTCTTGCCATTCATATTATTTCTGAGTAAAACACACGCCATCTCTGAACAAATACACACAGTTGCCCGATTCAGCATGTTTCTGATCAACTGTTAAGTTGTGATTTGAAATATCAAAACATGTCAATGATATCAAAATGCATTTTACAGTATTTACAAAAAAAAAAAATCAAAATCAAAAGATGGAGAGTTGTACAAAAAAACCAGAGAGAGGGATGGTGTGTGTGTGTGTGTGTGTGTGTGTGTGTGTGTGTGTGCGCGCGCGTGTGTGTCAATGCTGGCCTGTTGGAAAGGTGAGAAAGGGGTAAAAGGACAGAGGTGAGCCGAGGGAGGGAGGCCACTCATTACAGTCAACAGAGCAGTGCCTTGCTGCTTCCTCACCTGCTGCTCCCCAACTTAAAAACACCAAAGATCCGATCAGCAGATAGCCAGAAGTCCTTTCACCACAAAGCAACCGTAAAGAGGAAGCACTGCGTGTGTGACGACAAAAATGTCTGGTGTGTGAAAGCAAGCGAGCAGACATACATCACAGTGTGTTGAGAACTTATCAGCAAACAAAAACAATCCAAGTGTTCACTACAGGTCAGCAGACAGACGGTAACGCACCTTATGTACACGATGGAGTGAACAGTGACCTATAAATGTGTGTGTGTGTGGGGGGGGGGGGCATTTTGTGGAAGCAGCATGAGTGGGGGTCAAAATGGCCGACACTTGTGATGACTTCAGCACCTTTAGGGGCTCGGATAGACGGGTCTAATGATGTCAGACGGAGATGAGGAGACGCTGCTGAGTGGATCTGCATATTTACACAGTTGCTACTAGTTCTGCAGTTGACAAAAAAAAAAAAAAAAAAAAAAAAAAAGATAACACTTAAAAAAAAAAAAAAGTAACAATGATTCATAAGACAAATTAAAAGTACATAAATAAATAGAGCTGTGCATTTCACTGCAGGGAAGCTACTAAAAGCAGGAGACGCTTCTTCTGGTGTGGGTTATTGAGCAAGAAGTCAACATTTTTTTGATCTTTTAAAAGGAAGTCGCTAACCTCCGAGAAAGTTAAAAAAAAAAAAAAAATCAAAAAAAAAATCAAAAAAGGACCAATCAGTACCGTGATGGATAAAATCTTGCCTGCAGGGGGCAGTGTGCTCACACAGAGCCACATGTTACACAGCAAACTATTTCTGATGTGCATGCACATATGCTGTCTTCTTCATAATAATGTGCCCTTAAAAACAACAGAAATTAGAACCTAATCTTAAAATGATCATACCAATATCATTAATAACAATAATACAATAATAAAAATAGCAATGATATAATACATACACAAAAAAAGTGGAGAAAAAAAACAAAAAAACATGTTCACTGATCATCACAACACCTCTGTTACAAATGTACACACACACAGAGAACAATGGTGGGGGGAGGGAGGGGGCAGAGGGAGTCATTTCCTCTGACCCCTCTACTGAATCCGTCAGGAACAGCAACAAAAAAAAAAGAAGATGATTTTAAAAAAAGAAGAAAAGTCCAAAGTCGTGGTTGAGAAGCTTCCAGGCAGCTGCTAAGAGACACTCACTGCGTCCATAGGGGAGGGCTGTGTTATCCAGTCTCCTCTCCCCCTCTCTCTGTTTGTCCTCCTTCCCTAGCTCATTGTCTAGACCCTGACAGGAAGCCAGGGAGGCCGGGGCCTGAGTCAGAGAGGAGGCTCTTCCTGTTGCTCTGTGACGGCTTCCTATTCACACCGGCAGCCATTTTGCATGCTCCGGGAGGGCCCGTCTTAATTAGAGTCCCAGCATGCTCCAGGGCTGTCCCAGAAGGCTGTGTGGCCGAAGAGTTCCCCAGTGAGAAGAGGAAAAAGGGGGGCGGGGGAGGTGGCCGGGTTGGGGTGGTGGCGGATCCCGTTTAGGGTGGGAGGGAGATGGGGGGGGAGGAGGGGGGCACAGGGTGTGTGTGTGTGTGTGTGAAGAGGGGAGGTGGTCCAATCCGAGGTGAAGTAAGGATTGAATTGAAGGGAGAAAAAAAAAAAAAAAAAAAAATCAGGTGCAGGGTTATAAAAATAGAGGGGGAAAATAAACAAAAAAATACAAAAAAAAAAAGGAAAAAATAAAATCACACACTCATCGTCATGTTGGGTGAATACTGAAAAGAGAGAGAGGGAAGGGGGAGGTGGGCACAGATGAGTGGATATGTCACCGACAACATTTAAACACCAGAGGGCGCTCAAATCCAGCCCTGCAAAGCTAGAGGAAGCACAGACTTTGGTTCCAGCCAGGCTCTAATACACCAGACTCAAGCAATCAGGACCATAATAATTCAGATACATTTCGAACGTTTAATATTTGGATAAGGACTGAAATTTGTCTGTCGAAAAAGCACTGAAAAGTGGCATGACACACTCGGATTTACAGACATAGGGTAGGTTTCTTGTTCATGTACAATTTTAACCAGATATTTTGTGATTTAAAAGATAATTTTGCTCATATGAGTTTTATCCGCATGGATACCCAGCCCTGCTGCTGATTAGTTGAATCTAGTTATTTAGGGCTCGGCGACAATTCCAGCCTGCGCGACCCGTGGCTCTCCAGGCCGAGGGTAGGAGACCGTCAGTTTTACACAACACAAAGAACAGTACCTCCCTTCACCTGCTGTAATCCTTACACAACAGATATTGTCCCACGTGTTTACTTTAGCGAGTGTTTAAAATATAAAAATCACAAATTATCTCGTTCGATATAACAATTAAAGTACAGTGGGCATTTATCTCAATTGACAGTAATCACATCACTGATACAGAGGGTATAGAATGAACTGCTAAGTGATTAGCAAGCGGCTACAATGCAAGCAGAATACAAGCTGTTGGTCCATTGTGGAAAATATGTTTTTTGCTCTTCAAATTTACAGTGCTGTGTCCCAAGTTAACGTGTATTTAATGATGTAATATTCAACTTTATGAAGACTTTGTGTTTAAGCAAGAGCGCTGCACTTAAGACTGGTGGTTTTCACAGGTCTGCTTGGTTCTTTGTAACCAACACCTGATCTGGAAATCGAGTTGGGAAATGATGTGTTGCAACGAGCCTCCTGTTCTGTGTGTGTATAATACCCGAGTGCATCTTGGCAGGTTTGCTCTAAGTGATGCATCATAACTGTCACAGCTATGAAGGTATAAAATGTGTTTTTTGTTGCAATTCCTGGTATATTTTACAAAATTTCCCCACTGTGGGATTAATAAAGTCAAATTTAATCCAATATCACACTTCTTGTCATATTACTGATCTCTCCTCCATTAGGTCCATTTATAACCACATTTTGGATTGGGTCTCCTTATCCGTCTTGTTGGACTTGGGTAGGTTTGCCAAAAGTTATTAGTGGATCGGACCCGTGAAAACTTCCACTTCAAACTGCTATTTAACGATTGCTCTTATAAACATCTCTTTAATTCCTGGAAAACAAAGTAGGACCTTCAAAGTGAAGGTATCAGTTGAAAAGCAACACTACTACCTCTATATTCAAATAGTGTGATGTGTTTTACTATAACTAATACAGCAAAAATAAATAAATACAAAATATTTAAAATAGGGACAAAACACAAATTGTACCAGAACGTTCTCAATTATTTCAGTTCAATATTGAAAAACTAGGCCAACCCTCTGCTTGCATTCTCCCACTGGTTTATGTCGGGACGTCAAGGATAACTGTTAAGGGTTGTGAGATGTCATTCACGCACTCTACTTACACTTTCGCTTTGGAATGGGTTCAAGAAGTTGCCGCCCATTTCGCCGTCATCTCTCGGCGTTCCAGGAGGGTTGTTCATGCCCCCCATGTTATTAGGAGAGCTCTGCAGGGAGAGAGAGAGAGAGAGACAGGAAAATAAACAAACTATTAAACCTATCCTTCTTAGTCACAGCATCACTGAAGTGCAGACGGTTATAAATAAAATGTTTTCGTTTCCAAAAAACACTGAGCAAACGAGAGGTTTATAGAAAATCTGAAATTTCCTCACCTTTGGCAACCCATCCATATCTCCAGACCCTGAGGAAGTAAAAGGAAAGGTGAGCTTTATCCAAAATAATGCCTTGTTTATTAGTACTCATATCAGCCATCAATGATTTGCAGAGCCGCACTGTGTTTGAACGCACCTAGTGATCCATTCATGTGGTGTGGTTCCATGGCTCCCATAGCTCCCATCGGCCCGTCAGGACCAGGTCCCATAGGGAACTGGTGAAAAGATGTGGAACAAGTTTTATGAGCAATGGTAACATTCATCTCGACCTCTTTGATATAACTCATCTTTTCAGCTCGGGGTAAGGCTGAAATTATTTCATTTCTTCTCCGTGCTTCATTTCCAGTCAATTCCTATTGAGTTCAGTGTGGCAGCATTATGCTCCTCTAATGCCGAGTTGCACTGGTTGCCCAGTGATGTGGTTATAAGCCCTATTTGAGCTGGGTTATATTTTGTGGGCAAGACTGTGTAATTTTAATCATTACAACCACATCCATTATTTTAACCTAGAATCAATCTGCAGCGTCCGAAACTGGAAAAAGCCTGGAAAGGAAAACTTTTTATAAAACAACACAGAGCTTCTGGTTGAATAACGAAGTGAAGTCAAATCGTTCTGATACTCACATTGGGTCTGTTGCCTCCTGGTCCGATAGGATTCATCATTGTATAGATGTTTTCACTGGAGTTAGTTGAGTCTAAAGACAGGACAAAACAAAAACTTTAATAACACGATGTCAGAGAGATGATGTAAAACTCAATCATAAAGATATTATCAAGCAGTGAATTAAATACGACAATAAAAGGTGAACAATGAGAACACTTGGTTGGTGAGGGGACACATTCATGCTTGTTTAGTGAGGAAAAATGGGACAGACATCTATATCAGAGACACAAGTGTTAGTGCTGGGGACATAGTCAGGTGACGCACCACCTGGGCTGGGCATGATGGGAGTTCCAGGTGGACCTCCTCCGCCCGGAGGACCCTGCCGAACAATCGATGACAAAGATTTAAAACGGAACTCATCAGAACATAAACTGAGCATATAAAAACTATAACCGCATCTGGGAAGGTAGCCTTGCATCCGATAGATCTGAACTCACCACGTAGTTTCCTGGAGATGAGGAGGAGTAGGCTATCTGCAGGGGCGACGAGGAAACAAATGTTCAGCTATACAAGGTGGAATTCAATCAAAGGCATGCAGTCTAATAAAACCCAATGCAGCAGGCCATTTGCGAAGCTTATAAATGTCAAGTTTCTGTTGAGCCTGAGCCAGGGAGTTGTAGTTTAAAGTGCATAGAACGGTTTTAATTCACTGTCGAGCAAAAGACCTTCGAAACATCTATAATAGAAACGGACCTAGTCGCAAGAACCATTCGCCAAAACTGACTGCTGGAAAACAACGAATTACAACATCTCTCTGACATCTCTCTTTTAACCAAAACTGGACGTCCTAACTGCTGTGAAGATCTTTGTAAAGCTATTGAGTACCATAGGAATGAAGTTGTTATTATTATAATACACTTAAATTATAAAACATAAAGCTGGCATGACACAGATCGAGTGTTTCTTTTACTTTGCCCACCACCTACAGTGTATGTGTTCAGTGTGCACATAAAAAGGGCTTCTGACTCACAGAGTTAGCGTTAGGTCCTGGCCAAGGCCCTCTTCCTCCGGGACCCCTGAGGGAAAGACAAAGAGATAGAGCGTGAGAGTGACACACCAATGAAGGGAAACAGGAAAATATGGGAAGGTGACAACAGTGTGGAGATGGCACATAAATAACTTCAAGAAGATACAGCAAAAGATAAGAGATAAAGCTGCTTTGAGACAATGATAAAGTCCTTGCAAAGGTGGAAGCCGGGGGGGGGATAGATTTTACATTCAAACCTATTTCTTAATACCTCTAAACGCTTAATAATGGATGGTTCTGTAGTTTGTCAAACAAACAAAAATCTAAATAAACAAAAACAACTTCAGCAGCTGGAACTTGAGATAAGAAGCAAAGCAGTGGAGACGACGGAACAACATTTTTGACTGAGGAGGAGAAGTGTCGATGCCGGCTGCTGAAGCTACCTGTAAGCTAATGCCGGGACGCTAATGCTACGGATGAAGCAATTCACGGGACTTACATGTTCATTCCTGGCATGGGACCGCCCATTGAGTTGGGAGGAGGCCTCATGCCGCCATAATTCTGAAAAACAATACATTAAAGACCCGCTGTCAGAATATGCCAAGCGAAAGTTACTGATTCTCAAAAAGAGAACGGTTTGTCTGGATTTTTGTGACTGCAAAAGAAGAAGTCGCAAGCATGACACGCACATCATTGAACTGGAACAAAAAAAAAAAAAATCTATCTTTATTCTAATATATCTACAAGATGTGTGTGTGTGTGTGTGTGTGTGTGTGTGTGTGTGTGTGTGTGTGTGTGTGTGTGTGTTTTGTTAATTTCATCGTACCTGTGGGCCCATGGCCATTCCTCGAGGAGGGTTCATTCTCATTGGTCCACCCATGTTAGGATGTCCTGCAAGAACAGACCCCGGGAGTCACACACGGACTGCGACGCACCTCACACTCATACCCGTGTAAATCCCCGTCTCGTCTCTTAAAGTCAGGAATTAAGACGGGCCACAGACAATGCTTCATCCTAATCCCATTAGTTGTAACCTTCTGGCCCCTGAAGCTGTAATCTGCTGCTAAACTCACCAAAGACCCCTCGTGAGCCACGCACGTATCCAGTGGACACCAGGGAAAGGAAATAATCACAGCAACAAAACTTTGTTGGTAGAGTTTAGTTTTTTGCATTACTCATTAATTTATTTACCAAAAAAAAGGTCAATAAATGGTTAATATTTTTAGGTTCTGGATTCCCCAATATGAGGGTGTGTTACTTTTTTAAAACCTCTTATCACTACAGAATATATTCCTTCGGTGTTTTGTTTTTTTATGTCAAACTTACAGACTGACAAAATCATTGTTTAGCTGAAACTCTACTGAAAGATTCAGCAATCGCGAAAATAATAGTTACAGAATGAATGAGCAAAATGAGCATATTTTATACCAAGTCACCCGACTCGGGCCTCTGACTATGACCGTCACTCCAACCTTACCTTGCGGTCTTGTTGGGTCCAAACTGTTTGGCAGGAGAGGCTGAGATCCTGGTATTCCTCCAGGAGGCTGACAAGAAAACAAACATGGAGAGTGATCAAAATACTGGCGTACCATGGCAACATGGACTCTCAAGAGTTGTCAAAATTAACATAAAACTGAATAAACACTGAAAAATCAATATCGGTACCTGGTTTGGCATTCGGAGTGCGGGGCGCGGTCCACCTGGATACCGCGGTGACATGAAAGGCTGCAGAGAGAGAAATGGGGGAAGGAGGAAGAGAAGGAGGAATCGAGGGTGGCGGGAAAAATGGGGGAAAGAGGGACGCAGAGAAAACGACATTTCCATTATTGATGAGTCCAAAAGCACCCAAACACGGCCAGCGCTGAGGACACACAGATGGACACAGTGGGGTTGGAGAATGGAGGATGGCGCTGAAAAACTGCAAATTCAGCAACATATCAGCTCGAAACCCCAAAAAATACACAAGCACAAGAGTCTGTGCATTATGATTTTTCACAGTATACCAACAATATGCACTCAAAGCATGGATTTGTGCGTGTGTGTGTGTGTGTGTGTGCGCGCGCGCACGCGCACGTTCTTCTGTGTGTAAAGGCAGTGCTCACACAGCTCCCTGCACGGCCTGCCTGCTCTCGCTGTGGTGTAAGCTGATTCGGCCTGTGGTCGGCCTGGCGTAGTTAGAAACACCTCAGGCCAACAACACCGTTCAAAACCGTACCGGAAGCATGTCCACACTCTCTCGCACACAAGACGGAAACCAGAAACCACAAGAATGAAGAGCTGAGCTGCCGCAGTTAATGGGCGAGGGTTAGCTTTACCTCCACAGTGGCATCTGTAGCTACCGTTCTGGATAAGTGCTGAAACACACAACGGACTGAGGACGAAAGTTTTACGGGCTGGATAGATGTGAACACGCCTCGTCGGCAATTTCAGCAACCCAAACCTCTGACTGTCATAAATGTGTGGAAAGTGTCACTACATGGACGTACCCATGTGCTCTGTACGTATACGTGACGTGTTTATAGTACCTATCCCGTTTTATTTATAAGGTTCTCGAACAAGTAAGCAGGGGGGGGGGGAAGAGAGAGAGAGACAGAGAGTGAAGTGTGTGTGTGTGTGTGTGTTAAGAGTGGAGGAGAAGATAAGTGTGCAACCCCCCACAAGCTGCTCCGGGGGAGGGGCAAGGAGTGAATTATTCATCCCGCACAGGGACAGATGATTCTGGGCCTTGAAGAGGAGCGGGCCCTGCTGCCTCTGGATGCTCGGCTTTCATAAAAAAATTTTTTTTTAAAAAAGGAGCTGGCAACTGGAGGGGCCGACATCTACGGGGAGTTAGCCAGAACAAAACTAGAGCTCGCAGGGCTCAAGGGCAGGAGAGGAAGAAGAAGAAGATGGTGTTGCAAGTGGTGAATGGAAAGAACAAGCTTGTGTGTGGGTGAGGGGTCGGGTGTGTGTGTGTGTGTGTGTGTGTGTGTGTGTGTGTGTGTGTGTGTGTGTGTGTGTGTGTGTGTGTGTGTGTGTGTGTGTGTGTGTGTGTGTGTGTGTGTGTGTGTGTGTGTGTAGGGGGAGACGTGGGGAGGGGGGGATTTAGAAGGGAATGGAAGAGGAGAGGGGTGTTTGAGAGAAAGTGTTTGTATCTTACCTGGCCATGGGGTCCCATCATGGGGTTGCTGGGGTTGTGTGGGGGGGGCTGTGCGTGAGGGGACTGCTGAGAGCCGGGTGGTCCCTTTAAGAAAGAAGAGCGATATCAGAGGGGAGGGGGGGCAAAATGGGGGTTTACACCTGGAGGAATTACCCAATTAAAATTATAAGAACGAGGAAGACGATGGGGGGGGGGGGGCAGTGACGAGTCTTTAGTTCGAGGAGGAAGAAGAGAAGCAGGAAAGTGGAAAAACGCTGGACATTTTGGGCAAATCCTCTCAAATCTGTGGTTAAGTAAGGGACTCCTGAACAAAAAACACAATTAAAAGTCCTTGAGTCCAACCGAGCTGCTAGAAATCATTGCTATCTTGCTGGACAGCCTTCATCATGTGTGGCTACACCAGGAGAGGTGATCCTGACACTTTAGTCAGTGGATTAGATGTTTTCCTCTGAACCACATGGGGGCAGTGTTACCAAAGGCTCGCTGCAACAGAAGTGGCCGCAGCAGGACAGACACTAGAGGCAACTTCAAACCAGAGAGATGACAAAAACAAGTAAAGGTTGGAAGTTTTTCCTGCTCATTGTAAGCCGACTTCAACATAAAACCATGTTCCTGTGAGCAAACTCTCCGCTTCTCTGACACACTGCTGCCTTATTGCCGACTTTTCACCCCAGGACAAGAGGTTAACGACCTCTAATAAATAAGTTATTATGCAACAGTCTCTTTTCTGCTCTATCACCGGCCGCTGCCTTCATTGCTTTACATATTTCCTTTTCCAGTTGTCCGAAGAAAACAAAAGCTGGCTGATTTACAAATGGACAATGGAATTTTCCATGCATCCCTCTTAGGCATCCGGACACACACAAAGACTACACACATTGATTAGTGAGTCTGGGAGCATATGTACTTACAGTTAGCCAGTGAAAGCATGCGTGTGGTTCTGACAGCATAAACTATATTGACATTTGTCGGAAAAGGCCTTAATAATTAACACCATTGTTGTGGCAGCCAGGTAGAATCTGAGCAGCCACATCTTTAATATTCAGCAATAATACTAAATATAAACACTTAATGTGTGAGTAGGGATGGCTATTGAATCTCAATACTTTTCTGGTAATGTGGTAATGTGTGTGGTAAGATTAGTCAATTAACCAATTAGCTGACCAAGAGAATATGAATGAGCTGCTGAAAAAGTGATCGCAACGATTACTCTTGTTGTCCAGAGTCACTCGTTCCACCAGAGTTTAGGCTGGTCGGACAACCAATTTTCTGATATTATGTAGATCTAATAATTGATAGACAAACTAAACGACAGATTAAACAGCAATCAAACGTATTGAAAGTATTGACAAGTTAACTGTCAAGTATCAAAAGCCCACATCAAATATCTATCTGGTTTGTAATAGGGATTCACCTAATATTTTCTTATGTCAACAGAGTGTATGTGCCGATTATATGCCAAAAATGGATGAAACCTTTAGCAATAGCTATCGGCCTATAGTCACACTGCTGTAGGCTTGGGTTGTTACTTTTTTTTTAATATTGTCATTTTTAATAAGGCTTCTCTCATGCTTCCTTGCTGCGTGTTCATTTATGACTGTAAAGTGTTTTAGGATCATGTCACATGGTGATTTTACAAATAAAATTGAATTGAATTCTAATCGGACTGATGTCAGTTCTCTCTTTTAACCACATGTAAAGTGTGCAGACTTTCTGTCCTGCTAAAAGTTGAGTCAGTTAAATTAATGACACTCTATGATGACAGAATTGAGGAAGAAACAGTTTTCAATGCTACTTGACTAACATAATAAGGTCAGTATCACAAAAGAAAACTCACCAAGAAAATATTAAATCAACAACTATTTTGAGTATCAAAAAATTCAGCTTTTTTTTGGGCCAAACCTTTGTTGATTCCAACGCCTTAACTGTGAGGACTTGCTGCCTCTTCTGAGGTATGATTAGAAATTGTAATATCTTTTGATTTTGAGCTGCTGGTCAGACAAAACAGGATATGTCCTCTGCATAACTGTCATGACGATTTGTCATTATTTTCTGACATTTTAAAGACAAAGCCACTCATTTGAATACAAACAAAACAAACAAAAAATAGAAAACAGATTTATTGGTAACAAAACAAATCTTTGCAGTGGCAGCTCTGATCTTGTTTTTTCATTCTTTGATCAGACAAGACGCTTGTGTTTCAATGGCACCTAACATTTGCGCATGTGGCCTCTGTTAAATGATAAAGAGTTTGTAAAAACAAAAACAAAAAAAACACAAAAAAACATACATTTTTCAGAGTGGAGCAACAGAAGAGGTATTGTTTAGGTGTCAGGTCTGACATTCACAACAGCATTGCGAGCAAAAATAATTCAAACAACACTGCCTTAAAGATGAGCACGAGCCATATTTGCAGCAAACAACCAAAGCTTTGTGTTACAATAAGGTCCCTTGAACACAACATGCACACAAACACACACACAAACCATCGCCCAATCTCACTCCCCCACCAATGTTAAAAATAGCATTTCCATGTGTCTCTCGTCACTCCCCCCTCCCACCCCCCATCCCCTTGCTTATTCATAGTCGTATTCTCACTAGTCCCCCCCACACCACCACTACCGTCCTCGCTCTCAGCCAGCAAACAATGGGGTGGTAGGTAGCCGCAGACACAAACACTGGGCCACAATCCTGGTGGTACTGATCTTTCTCATTTCCCTCTCTTCTTCTTCCTCCTCCTCTTCCTCCACTCACCCCTCTTCCTCCCTCTCTCTTATAGTGTCACTCGCTTTTTTTGCCGCTACTCTTCTCCACTACCTTATCGTGCCGCCTGCCAAATGCCAGTGCTGTCCATCACACCACTGCCTCACGGAGCAGATGTGTGTGTGTGTGTGTGTGTGTGTGTGTGTGTGTGTGTGTGTGTGTGTGTGTGTGTGTGTGTGTGTGTGTGTGTGTGTGTGTGTGTGTGTGTGTGTGTGTGTGTGTGTGTGTGTGTTTGTTTGTTTGTGTACGTGTACACACATGCTTGTATGTGTATTTGTGTGCGTTTGTGTGTCTCATTCTCTTCATTCTCTTCAGACAGCCATCTCCCACACTAAAACCTTTCCCTTCACAGAGCCGGGACAGGTCAGAGACAGACGGAGATGGTGATGGAGGAGTGGAGAGAGGATGAATACGGGACGGCTGAATCACAAATGGGTTGAACAGCAGCTCGGCGAGAGCAGAGCCACAGATGAATGAACAGTGTGAGCTTCAGAAGCGCTGGTGGGTGTAAATATCAAGAGTGGTATAAACAGCGTTTGGGAAAATGTGGGGGAAAAAAGGGAAGAGAAGTGGCAGGGTCGGAGACCCAAACTGTAACTGTGGAATCATCTGATCAAACTCCATTATTGATTTTACAGTTAAAGACTTAATTAGTAGAGACCCAACTGATACTGGATTGTCTTATAACAATATATTAGCAAATATTATGGGTTGCTTTTCATTAATATGATAAAAAAATGTGTGATCAGTTGAACAATAAACTATTTTATCAGATCATAGCAATCATATAATAGCACTGTGGTCCAGTGAGAGCCACATATCTCAAAATTCAGAAAACCTTCAGTTCTAGAAAAATTCTCTCTTCTCAAATTAAATAAATCATTTAAAACACAGGATTATTTAAAACATGCAAAGTCACTGAGGAAACAAAGCTGGTTTTCTTTGGTCGTTTCCACAGAATATCAGTAAAGTGTGGTTCGAAAAAGATCATAATTACAGTAATAACAATAAACATGAATGAAAAAGTATAAAGAAGAATCTGAATAATTACTCTAATTCTAGTGATTTTCATCTTAAAACCGAAGAACTAAGTGTTTATCTGTAGGAGGATGAATTCTCCACCATCTATTACTGCTGGAAATCGAATTGAAAGAATATTCAAAACTTTGGATTATTTGTTTTTTGGGAGTCGGACATGGACGGATGAGAGACAGAGGCAAGGTAAGACATAAAGAGAAGTGGGTTTGGAGGTGAAGGACAGAGAGGGTGGGTCATACCTGGAAGAAGCCCGGGGGCATGGGACCGCCTGGCATGGCGTCGTTGGGGGGCATGTTGCCCATCACTGGGCTGGGCGCTGCCGCAGCGCTCTGAAACACACAGATAAAACAGTTAAAATATGGTGTTTTATGTGCGAATGCCAGTGTGTGCGTGTCGTACTGCTCTACAGTCATATTCATGTATAATGCACTGACCACCAGATTACTACAGGGGGCAGTGTCTGCACCGGCAATCATTGCAAACTAACCCCCTCTCACCCCACTCCATTTAAAGTTTAAATTGTTAATTCAAAGGAAGTATCTTCTATTGCAACCTTTAAACTGTTAACTCCACTCTCTTCTCCTCTCTCTATGCTACAGAGATGTGTTAGCCACCTCCTCTCTTTCTGTAGACAACGAAAGAGGTGAACAAGTGTTCAGGGAAAATACCACCAGAATGTTACTCACATACTCGGCAGAAGAAAAGTTTCAGTGTGAAGGGAGCAGACTGCATCGGTCCTGTGATCTATGCTATGATATAAATTACTGTGTATTGAGGAGTATTAGGGGTGTATTAGGGAGGCTGCAGCTCAGTTGGTGGAGTGGGTTGCACACTAATCGGAAGGTTGGTCGTTCGATCCCAGCTCCTCCTGTCCACACGCCTAAGTGTCCTTGAGCAAGACACTGAACACTTAAAAAAAAAAAAAAAAATTGCTCCCGATGGTGTACCATCAGTGTGTTGTAAGTCCCTTTGGATAAAAGCGTCAGCGAAATGAAATGTAATGTCCTGACCAACATTGTACATTGATATGATGACTGATAGGATTATATTCAGTTTGCATTTTTTCATTATTGCCCATCTCCTACAAAAAAACTGTTATTTTTTCCATTTTATTGGTTATATAATGAACAACGGAAGTTTAACCTCTGAGATGTTATGTTTCCACCAAACTCTGGGATTGGTTACTTGTAAAAATATCGGATTAATATTGACAAGACACCTTCCATGGACCTTGATAATATGGTAATGTATGGTTGATGACTCAGGAACACTACATACATTGGGAGTTTCCAGTTTGGTAGCATAGACTGTATGAAAAGGTGGACGACGTGCCTCCACTTCTACCCACCGTACAAAAGTAAAGCCAAAATATCCCAAACACTGGCGCAGCCACTCTGTGAGGGTGACATAATGTTTAACCGAAGTCTGCGCAGTAGTGATCGAGGGGTAACACCAGTGTATCGAGTTCCAGCTCTTACCAAACCCGAGACCAAACTTGTCAGAAAAATTAACACTTCAACAAACATCAATGTGATAAGAACTACCTAAAATTACAGAAACTATCTTGAGGAAAAATGTATTTGAGGTGTACTTTTTTGGGACAGAGTTTTTGGTACAGAGTTTTTGGTTTGGCATGTCCCACTTATGAGGGGGCGGGGCTTATGACCTATACTACAATCAGCCACCAGGGGGTGATCAAAATGTTGTGTTTGTTTGTTACAGCTCAGCAATCATGGCAAAACACATCCAAAAATCTAAATTGTTGAAAATATTTTTCTTACTTGGTGTACATAAACATAAACAGGGATATATAATGCGTTGCGTAGCACTGGCTATATCAGAAAAAAAAACAAATCTGATTAGTAAATGCAGGCTACCATTCAACATCGAAATATGATTTACATCGAGTTATTTAGAAAATAATCAGTTAAACTGCTCAAGAAACTCATCTATTAGAATTAAGTTGTCTAATAAGTATTAAATGTTTAAATATAGCAACAAGCCATCTGCAAATAAGTAGAGTTTGTACTGTTTCGTACCCATTAAATGCTGCTTTAAGAAAGAGGGACAGCAAAGATATTTCAAATTTGGCTAGCATAGAGCTGATGCTTCTTTTGTTTTGCAAAGTAATGTCTAACCTATTACTGTGTAATTAAAGACATCAAAATGTTTTATATTATCAATTAAAAATGACTAATTATTTACCATTACAGATCATTCACACAAAAAAAACCCCAATATATTTAGCTCTGAGTTCATAATGTCGAACAGTACGACATCAATTAATAGGTTTTCATTAAGTATCTGCTAATTTTATAATTAAGGAGATCAAAGGCAGAATTGTTTTAAAGCAACAAACATCTGTAAAAGTTGAACCTGATGAGAGCAGCTGCTTAATTAATGTTAATCCTACTACCACGTGCAACACCAGCACCGTCTCCAGCCTTCTGTATGTCAGTCAAACAGTATGGAAGAACAAAACTAGAATCTAGGATAGAAAAGGGGGGGCGAATGATTCAGCCCGGGAGTTAAATATGATATAACTGTATTCTTGTCAACACACATAGAAGGAGACGCATGTTCAGAGTGCTTACATAAGCAAGCCGGAACAAACACACGCATGCACGCAACCGCATGGACGCGCTGTCTCGCACACGCAGACACACAAAGAGTTGCATCACAGACTCATAAAGTGCAGCCCTTCAGTACAGAACGGCAGACAGGGGAGAACCGCAGGCTACAGGACAGAACAGGGAGGGGGTTTAAGACCCAGAGGAGGGAGTCGCTCTCACAAACACACACACACACACACACACACACACACACACACACACACACACACACACACACACACACACACACACACACACACACTCTTGCACATCCACCTATCCACCAGCACGCACACCTAACGAACACACTGCATCCATGTGACACATACTGTATGCTTGGACAACAACGACCAATTACACGCGTGTATACAAATACCCTCGCTGCCCTTCGTCTCCTATCTGAAACCAACATACATAAAAACTGGGGTGGGGGGGGAATCACACACCTCCCCCCATCTTTATGCTAATTCTGCTAGTGAACATGAGCAGGCCACCGAGTCCCTGGGGAAGAAGCAGGGTCGGCTGCCTCTTTTTCTCCTTCTCCATCCTCCCTCCCTTCTTCTGCACACTTTTCTCTCCATCTTCTCTTCTATCCGTGACCCTCCACGTTCATTTTCTTGGCACTGGCACACGCACAATCACGCGCACGCAGACAGACACACACACAGAAAAACACACACACACACACACACACACACACACACACACACACACACACACACACACACACACACACACACACACACACACACACACACCTTCCCTGTGCCCCAACCCTTGTACTATTCCTCCCCAACACAACCTCTCCTCCCCTCAGTCCCCCCAGTAGGGTGTCAGCAGCTTGCAGAAGCTGTTGCTATGGAGACAGGTCCTATCTGCACTCTGTCCCCCTGGCATCCCCCGCTCCAGGAACGCAGAGAGAGAGAGAGAGAGAGAGAGAGAGAGAGAGAGAGAGAGAGAGAGAGAGAGAACAAGATGTAAGAGAGAGTGAGATCCAGAGAGTGAGTTAGAAGATACAAGAGTGAGACAGAAGAGAAACAAATTTAACAGAGAGATTTTTCTGTTTACAATTAATCACTCCGTTACATTATTGTTATGGACTATTAATGGATAATTTATCTGCTCCCATGTTCTTCAATTTGCTGATAGAAAATGAACGCAAGCTGAAGGCATGCAGACTGAGCAGTTGCCACCAGCAAAGAGGAAGGTAGATTTAGTATGCAGTTGGACTTTATTAAAACCAACTTGCCTGGGGAAATACAAAAAGATCCAACAGTGCTTTTTATTTTTTTATTTTTTTTTGTAGTGGCACACACAGCACTGTCTATATCTACCTTTCCATTTCAACTCCTGCCTCAGAAGTGTCGGAAAATCTTGCAAAATAAGAGTAACGTGATTGAAAAAAGTAAATCTACGGGATTTTTTTTTTCTTTCTTCTTTGTGCAGGTAAACAATGACTGCTAATGCAGAAAGAACATGCAGGTATGTAAAGACACAAGTCCGAGAAGACAGAAGACTCCACGGCAGACACACATGCTGCACTAATTAGTGGATGTTTTAGTTCAGTTTCAGGCATGATGTATGGAAAAGTCTGTAAATAAGGGAGTGCGTAAAAGAAGCACTGGGTGGCAGCACAAATTGAAAGCGCTTTAGTGCCTGACATGCAGCAGAAAGGAGAAGAATATGTTTCTTTCATTGAAGCTGGCTGAAAGTTCAACAAAACCCACGGGACACATTTTCAAATGCCTGGGAATATTTACACTGTTTAAACTGTAAACTATATTTTAATGGCCTTCCTCGGCAGCGCAGCACAAACACTGTGCCAAAGCGTCCTGGAGCCACGTCTGCACAGAAAAAATATGAGGTACGTTTTTAATGTTACCTGGCTATCAATAAAAACAGTATCTGGACCACAGACCTGAACTGTAAGTCATCATTGTGGCTGCCGTAAGTTTGGATAGAGAACTGCTAACTTTAGCATATTTTACAGCATCATATAACCGCCAGCCTCTTTGAATCACATTTAAAGATCTAATGACTGACTCAGTTTATGAAGAAAAACTACACAATAAACAGGTATAAAAAATAATCAATTACTCAAATTCAACCGCCTAACCATCCATGAATTATGATTTTCTTTGCCCACACAAAAATTGCAGCAAGACAGTTCAGTGAATTCATTAGTTCAACCTGTACAGGCAGAGATTGGAGTTTACAGTCAAGAAATCCACAACAATAATACTAATATACTATATAAATACAAAATATATGTAATTCTAGCAAATTAGAATGAAAATGTCTGACTGTGGGCTCCTCTGATGAGTACATGCACGGTTTATGGATATTTTGACAAGACAGCATCCACTGGTTTCCCATTCTGTAACGACACCTCAGACCAACACATTGATTGGGCGCCTTGGTGGTCAGAGAGCTTTGTGGTGCTCTCCCACCGTCTGTCCTCATGCTTCCACCTTCCTACTGCACATCTACTCGTTATTAGGCATCCTGGTGGTTTTAATGTAAATGCAGCCTCCCTGTTTTGATGGTCCTTTGTTGCAAGTCTTTCTCTCTCCTGTGCTTCCTGTCACCTAATAATAATAACAATAACAATAATAATGTCACTGATCCCGTCTTCTAATCTATGAACATATTATGTACCAAGCGCCACCTGAAGATGCTATCTACGGCTCTGCAGTTTTCAGTGATTTCTAACATTTTGTAGACCAAGTAATTGAGCAAGGGAGAGAAAGCAGATTCATTGATGAAAATCCTGATAGGACACAGAAGCAGGTTTCAGTTGGCTGGTGGTAGCAAGCTCGGCTGATAATTTTACTGACGCTACTTTGTCTGGGTCGGTCCGAGTGGCGTTATCTGCTTTCGTCTGTGGTTTAGATCTCACTTTGGGCAGAAAACTACAATCTTTGATTCCTATGATAAACATTAGCAACATGGCGTCTTTGTGGCAAAACATTTCAAACTCTGATGTCTTAATCCAGAGTTTGGATCCCCAAGAGGACACCATGTCGTGCTTGCTTTGCATCCTCAGTACAAACCCACATTGTTGATGAATAATCCATCAGAGAACAAAAGACTAATGATCTGATTGGCTGCTATAGTACAGTATGTAGATGGCCTATACAGAATAGCATTGATCCCTCCCTCTCCATTTCCCTCGCCCATAGGACCTACTGGACAGATCAATAGTGCTCAACACATTATTGACCTCTGCCTGATACCTTTCACAGGGATAAAGACAGAGACATAAACACTGGACGGAGAGAGGGGAACGGTAGGAAGAGACGGTGTATGTATCTGCACGCGTGCGTGTGTATATGCGTGTATGCGCGCACGTGTGTGTGTGTGTGTGTGCGAGTGTGCGTGTGTCTGTATTTATGCGTGTCCCTGCCCGGAGAGGTACTAATCTACATTCTGGTTCACACTGATATGTACCTCATCACTGTCTCCTTGACCTGCTGTCCTTAGTGCACAGAGAGAGGTAGAGGAAAGAGATGGAAGTGGGGGTGGGGGGGTGAAGGAGTGAGGACGGTGTGGATGTGAAGGAAAAATAGCTGACTGTGGTGATCTGGCTAATTTATCAGCCCAGTCAAAACAGTGTGTTTTGCTCTAGAGCAACAGGATATGGCTGCTACTCTCACCGTCACATCTGACAAACAAATACACACACACACACACACACACACACACACACACACACACACACACACACACTGGAATTGCAGCTGGTCCTCAAAACTGGCACAAACACACACTACCCAAAAAGCTGATGCCAAGGTAGCAGTACTGAACCAGACAGGCAGACTTGCACGCACGCACGCACACACACACACACACACACACACACACACACACACACACACACACACACACACACACACACACACACACACACACACACACACACCGGATGACAGCACTAATACACGCTGCAGACACAACATCCACTTAGCCGACGCTCCAGAGAGAAGGCAGAGGGATCAAAAGACAAGAAGCATGAGGATGAAAACAACTGTGGACCCAGATATAGCCTGAAATCAAGGAGAGAGGAATTTATCAAACATGATTATGGATGTTTCTGGTTTATTTTCTGAATACAAAAATCCAGTGCCCCTTAGCTGATTTGAAATCAGTGTGCCATTTATTTCCATTGGACAGCTATTGGTGGAAAAAGAGCACATATTTTTTTTTCTTCCAGGGACTCTGTCTTTTACATAGAAATGCAGCTACACAACTAATGTTTTACCGTGTTGGTTTATATTTAGGTCCTAACTTGGGTCACTCAATTGTCAAACACACTTCTCTTGTTAGAAGGGATGTACATTCATTTTCTCTAACTTCTATAAAGTTTGAGGAGTTATGAGGTACAGATTTTCTAAATTTAGTCCCCAAAAAAAAGTTTCAAATTGCATTCACTTTCACAATAGATTAAGCTGTTGAATGTTTTATCTTGCATTTTGTTTTTAAAATGTCAGAAATGCCGATACAAAATTCAGAAGTTTTCAGTTTGTTTGTTTTATCTGATTAATAGAACCCAAAGATAGTCAGGTTGCTGATAATGCTGCAAGAAGAAGAGGCAAACCAGAAGCTAACGAGGAACGCGTTTTGCAGAACAGACGTTATTTGGAATCTAGTTTGCAGTTGAGAGGACTTCGACTTAAACTGATGAGACTAAAACACATCCCAGGTTGTTTAAAATGCTGGATGTGAGCTGGTTTGAATGGCTTTCTAAAGATAAAATGTAATTTTCTTAAAATAGCCAGCCTCAGAATTTCACATAAAGTGGTTTATAGTGTTGTGGTTTTAGATTTACATGGTGTAAAATTTTTTAAATAAACTACAGGCCCATCTTCCATTCCCCCTCAATCTCCATCCAGATTGACATTTGCACACCGAGCTCCATTTTCAAATACCTCAACTGTCTCTTGGTTGTGTCTTTATGCCGTCTACACTGCCCTCTCCTCCTCAGCGCTACTAGGCATTGTGGGTAAACAGCTAGATTAGCCAATCAATCTTCTCTCGGGAACACGGTACTAGTGGTGGTGAGGGAGGAGGGGGTCAAGGAGGAGATATGGAAAGAGAGACGAAAAGAGGAGGGGAGTTGGAGAGAGGGAGTGAGCGATAAGCCGAGTGAGACGAGAAGGGGGCGGACTGGTGTGTTGGGTGAAGGAGAGAGTGAGAGATATAGAAAAGAAGAATGGGAGGGGGAAAAAAAGAGGTGTGGGGACAATGGGGATGGAGAAGAAGGGGAGGGAGGGGGAAAAAAAAGATGCAGATGTGGGGGTGTCGCAGAAAAACCTCAAGCTGCAAGAAAACATGATGCAAATAGGCGGAAGTTGCACAGACAGAAGGAGAGCAGAGAAGGAGTGTGAGAAAAGTAACAGATGTAGGTAGATGTGTAAAGAAAGAGTGCAAAGAAAAATGGAGGAAGATCTTCCAGAGGGACTCAATAAGTAAATTGGAAACAACATACCTGCAGATTGACGCAGAGCATTTACTGTCGGCAGCACTGATTTGTACTTCCACACAGACTTTAAAAAAAAAAAAAAATTATATTGCTTCCATTTTATCCAGCCCTGGCACGTCACTGCTTTTTGTCATGCGATTGTTTATAGCCAAGCACTCGTGACCTCTCCTCCCAGATCGAATTCACCCATAACCCTGTTCACACCTCGCATCAAGATGCATCTTGGATGATCCGATCAGAAGTGGACAGCTTAAAGTACGTCAGTTCACACCTGGTATGAGAACGCGTCTCCAGTGACCACTTGCGATCACACTTCTCCGCTCTATATGCAAACGAAAACTTATATATGACTTAAATGAATAAGTAAATAAACAGTTATGTGGAGAGGAGTGTCGAAGCAACAGGAATAATAATAATAATAAAAAAAAAGATAAATCCTCACTTATCCGTGCCTCATTTTTAACGTGTCGTCAATTAGCCTACTTATGATGTATTTCACCTTTCCAAGTTATTACTGTCAATTATTCTACCAAATTGTTGTCATAAATTTAAAGAGCCCTTAAAGAAGTACAGTAAATCCTCCCACATCCTGACTGCGCTTCTTTTACTTATTTCTACTATTTAAAAGGTTTTATTTGACGTTACAATGACGTTGCCTGACCTGATCTATTACATAGGACAAATGCTCTCTACTGAGTGAATAGTTGCACATTATTACACCGGCATGGTTGCAGCAAATGCATGTCGCACCGCAAATAATCTGATGAGAGTGAATTTGGCCCAGATTGTTTGCCTTTTTTAATTTGGTGCTCAAACAAAGTTAAAAACCATTCTTAAACTTTTGAAGGCCTGAACACTAGAGTTTGTAAATCTCAACCCGAACCTCGTCAGGCTCGAACAGATCACATTGGCTCAGGCTTATATTCATTATTCCAGCGAGGTTGAGAAGGTCTGGCTCTGCGCTGCAGTGGAAATCCAGCCAACTGCTAAAAGAATGTGACCGTACGAGTCCCAGAACATCTTCAAATGTGGCCTGAGTGGATCCGATCTCAATATATCCTCAATGCGCCTTGCGTGGTTTCACACCTGTACTTAGTTCTGTCCACTTGAGATCGGCTCATCTGGAATGTATATCAATGGCTGGTGTGAACAGAGCCTGTGGCCTCTGAGCAGTTCAACAAAGAGTGATGCTCCCACATCAGAAAGTGAAGGAAACTCATCTCAAATAAAAAAATTGCCTCCATAAAAGCCAGAAAAAAAATGATTGCCACTTTTAGCAGAAATGTTAATTTACACTGCAACATATTTAAGAAGTGAGTCAACCATTTACACCATCTTCTACTAACTGATTGGATCCAGCATCTGGCTGGCAGCACTGACTTCTACCGCTAACTAAGTTCCTGGGGAAACCCTGTAAACTTTCTCGAATTTCACAACAAACAGCTGAAAATAGGACATGACAATTCACCGATCAAAATGTAAGAATTTCCAAAGCCTATTTCCAAAGTGCTTTGACACTTTTACTTCTAATCAAACCAGCACATTAATTAATGTACAACATGATGTTTGAATAATGTAATGCATTGTATAATTAAAGCAGGAGATAACATGCATGCCAGTTGGAATTAATAAAGCATAAAAGAAGGCATCCAAGTAATACATCACAACTAAAACAGACAAAAGTAACACTACTCTTTGTCTAATTGACATGTTTTTATCAATGGATGTAATTCATACCGTTCCCACGTGTCAATATTACAGACGAATCACAATTGAATGCTAAGACTCTGTGTTTAAGAAACTCTGCATTTAAGATATATTAAGCCATTTAATCCTTAATTAAAAGCCTGTAAAAAGAGATCAATGAAAAACACATTAAAATAATGATATGAATCTCTACATGAGGGACAAGTTGCCTCAATCTATTCTCCAAATGCAAAGCCCAGTAAACCTGCCTCTTTGGTGAATCAGATATTGAAAAGAACTGGATATTTATAAGTATTGATAACACCAAAAACTTTCTTACAAAAACTAACAACCTATCAACAGTATCAACACCCCTACCAGGGTTTTCTATTCAGTGTCCGCACGTGTGCAAACGTTTCCTGGACAGTAACCAAAAACCTCTGCTGTGTCTCGGCATCCAGTGGAGAGAACTGTGATAATGTTTCTGAAATGCTGCCTTGCAATCTAGAAATCCTCAAAAGACTAAGAAACTCTTTTGAGGTAAGGTGAAATTTCTTTTTTGTTTCCGATGCCTCTAACCGGCTCATTCTTTTGAAAGCAGTAGAGAGGACCTGTGCTCAGAGACTAGCCTCAGGGGGCTGGAGCCAAAATTAAACCGGTCCCGTCTCCTCCGCTTTATCACTGTTAGGAGCAGACAGCAAGCAAGCATGCAGCACGCCCATCTACATTTATATACAGGGTTAACTAGAAGGAGGGTGTGAGCCCATCCACCCTCCTTCTATGGGCTGGTTGCCAAAGATGCCCCCCATCCGAACACACACACACACACACACACACACACACACACACACACACACACACACACACACACACACACACACACACACACACACACACACACACACACACACACACACACACACACAAATCCCTGGCTTAGCCTCGGCCCAGTGCTGGGATTACCGGATTAGAACTCTATTCCATTATCTCCCCACACTATACAGTGCGCGCGCGGACACACACACACACACACACACACACACACACACACACACACACACACACACACACACACACACACACACACACACACACACACACACACACACACACACACACACATTGTCTTGACCAGAGAGGACAGGCTGAAGACAGACACACAGTGTCAATCACATCACAACAGATGACTTTTACACACAAGAGGCTACAGTTGCAGGTTTTTGTTTGTTTGTTTTTTAATCTCACGGGGGAAAAAAACAACCCAACCTCTTTATATTATTGTTCAACAGAATGCTGGAAATGTTATTAACGCAGCAAAAGATGTAAACCTGTGAACCTGTGACAACAAGCAGACGCCCCTTTAAGCACAACACTGAATCCTTACAAATTCTGGAAAGGCACCTGACAATGACCTTTGACCTTCATGCGCAGAAAGACACAAGCAGAGCTGAATTTCTTGTTTACCTCTCAAAGGGATCGCCTTGAGACTGCATACGATGTAAACACAATTTAGAGCTGCAAGATTCAGAATTGAAAAAAAATCCCAATAGCCATAATTTTCGCAATTCACATCAGGCCACTTTCATTTTATGTAGAGAAAAAAAATCTTTTACAAATTTTAAAATTCAATAGTCTCTCAAGATTCCTAGAGAAACAGTTGAGTTATGAAGTGGGAGGAGTGTTTTTGGGTCTCCCTGGTTCTGGAAGTCCCATTCATTTTCTCACTTGACTATTGTAGAGGCAGTACTTCCAAGGCTTTGATGGAAACGCTCCCAGCTGAATCATCAGTACAAAAGATGAAAAACTGTATTATAAAATGCTTGGTTCTTTGATAACAAGTGAAATAATTAAAATTGTGGGGCACTGCATAAACCTAAATAATCATTAAATTCCCAGTGGAGTCCTATGATTCTGTGTTAAGTAATATTAAATATATCATTAAAATAATTTAAAAAAAAAATAGAAATACAGAATGGTGGAAAACACTTCCAGAACTGGCGTCCTCCCACTGCACAGCTCAATCTTATTGTGTGCAGTAAGCTGGTCATTTTCATGAAATCGACAGCTTCAACATTTTTTCCTCTGATGACGCTTCAGGTGGTTGAAAAACGTAGTGCTGAACATCATAACAAAAGAGAAACACTGATTGCAATGTAGCCACATTGGGTCCTCTTCAGTGTCATCAGTGTCTTTGAATCAGCAAAACATAATAATAATAAGAAGAAGAATTTTGGTTTTTTTGTCGTTTCTCAAGCATTTCCCTTTTCTACTCTTCTGGAAGCTCTTCCAAGGAAGGTTTGGTTTGATACAGCACTTTGTCCTGCGTTAAGCTGAACTGATGACTGATTTGAAGTCCTAAAACGCTTCACTCACCCTTTATCAGTTTAAGACATGTACAGAACAGTCGACCATATGCGATATGGGAACTTAAAAAAAAACCCACTGCAGATGTACTGAGAATGGACTTAGAGTAAAGCAGGTGAATCCTGTGTTCAACATTTTACATTTTTGATGAAATTTCATGCACATTTTTGAATTTTTCAACAAGCTAATTAAAAGATGTTATTCTTTTAAGGTTTTTGTTAGTCATTTTACCTGTATTCAATAGCATCGGTGGAGTAGGCAGAGCAATTTCATGTCTTGAAACATGTAGAGCTGGTGATTTTTAGTCTAAAAAAAAGTGACTTTTTTTTTGTTTGTCAGAATAAAATTTCAGGGCAACTGACTAATCAAAAAAATAATCCATTGATTGATAATTGAATAGTCCTTATTTAGAGCACTACACGCTGCGAACACAAATATGGACGATTTGTGAAAACAGAGTGAAATACAATTTAATAAAATATATAAACGATTATTTGTGCATTCAAAATAGCTTCTGATCAGCTGGTATCTTAAGTTGTTAGAGGAACAATCCCAATCACAAAAAATTATTATATTCCCTGTTCAGACGTCTTTGAACAAGACGCTTTTGTCTACCTGTCGCCGTGGTTTCCACTTCAAGATTCTTTTGAACACTTGACTTCACTATTAAAAAAAAAACATACAGTATTTACCCGTGTCTCGGCAGACAAATAAAAGATCAAATGCCTCCACAGTGTGCAAAGACAGTGATTGCTGCTGTGTTGGTAGCCCGTCTGTTACTTACATAGTCATGGAAGGCCTTTGCCTCACTGGAGTGTTCACATGTCTCCCTTCGGTCTGGTGCTGCACAATACAAATCCCAGAATACACTGAAATGGAAGGGGGGGAGAGAGAGAAGAGGTCAGAGGTTACCAAACAGAGCAATACAAGCGAATGTGTAACAGCTATTCATAACCCATTCACACACTCTCACTATCTCCCTAGCGCTCTTAAACTACCTCTCACACACTTGAGCATCATTGTAAGAGGGACACAATGGCAGTGTTGGCCCCTCAATCAACCTCTCACTCACTCAAAATACGCACACACTTACATTACTATACTTACATGGACCTTTCATTACTTGCATCTATTTCTTGACCCTGCACTTTAAATGTCCCATATTGTATAAACTCAGATTTCCATTTCTTATGTGATTATATAGCAGGTTTAAGTGCTTTAGAAATACAGCGAAAGCGTCAAAATGCGCAGCCCACCGAGAATTGCTCACCGGTCGTATTCAGCAACTGCACCATTTGGATTTCAATAAGTTTGTGATGCCACAAACTCAAGTCATATAGCCGCACTTAACACAGTCCACCGTCCAACCTTTCATTAGGAAGACATTCTATCGCAGAGATAGCAAGCTACAAGCCTGGACGCGTGTCATTCAGAATGGAGTCCACCAATCAGAAGAGAGCGTAATTGATATCAATACGCTTCAAAGACAGACATAAAACAGCCTGGTCTTGAAGGAACTCTGGAGAGAAGCTCAAGAGAGGAAATGCGAAACTATACTAGTTTTTGATATTTAAAAACACAAAAACACAATCTTATGGATGCCCGATGGTGTAATTGTGAAGAAACTTGCTCATCATTTGATACTGATCGGTACGTGCAAAAACAGTCTTTCAAACAAATTTCTTTTAGGAGCCTATTTGGGCACCATAATCATACACAAACACACAGATAACAAGCACGCTAACTGTCTGTGTGTTACCCGTCTGAGAGGTCCTGACTGAATCATTCATTGTGCATTGATTTCATGCGCGTGCTATAAACCCAGCGAAACAGCAACACAGCTAACGAGAGCACTAATCAAACAACCACTTCACATGTCCTGGTAGACACGCTGAATCCCAAAGGTCTGGATGCTTTGACACACTCCTGTGCTTCTTAAGATAAAGTTAGAATTGTTGGCTTCGGACGGTTCAATGTTGAAATCACAAGGTCATCTTGAGCTTCAGTATTTGATCAGAATGAAGTCGATTATGTTGATCCCATCTCTAATTTAACATCATTTCATGAGAAAGTCTGAGTGAGTGTGTGAGTTACAGAGATGTACATGATAAGAATGTCGGTGTGTTGCTGAAGGACACATCAACTGGGGAATGTTTTAAAGCCATACATTTTTTTTGCTTCTGTCAATAAAAGCTGAAATAAGGAGAAGAACAACAAAAAGGACAAACTATGCTTCCAAAAATCCTGACTAGTTTACCCACAGTTAAATACTGAAGTGTGTATTCAAAGAATAAAATTCACTTTGCTTCTTGTCTACATAATTCTATACTTGCAGTTATTATTAAAAAAAAAAAAAAAAAAAAAAAAAAAAACCTCTAGATTTAAGTTAAGTTCCTATTTGAAAAAAAAAAAAAAAAAAAAAATTATTTAGATTTATTGTGCTTTTATGCTTTCAAATTATTATTCTGTTCCTTCATTTTCTTATTAAAACATGTCCTTGGTCACATATTGGCCTGATGTTCCTTCTTCTGACTCAGTAGAGCCAGTGTGTTGTCATTAAGGTGAACAGGGACAGTGAACTTAATTTTAACTGAGGCCCACATTCACCAACCTGCTGCTGTAATAACTCAGTCGTGGACCAAATCCAACGCTCAATAGCCTCATCAAATTCACCATTTAGGTTAGGTTAGGTTAGGTTAGGTAGTTACTTTATTAATCCCCGAGGGGAATTTTTTTTAAATTTAATACTGTTTGAACAACATTTGATTGAACTTTTCAATACAAACGGCTGACTTTAAGGATGTATGTCTTCAGTAAGAACTAATGTCACAGAAAACGATGGGGTAGAAAAACCTGAGGGACAGACTAATTCATTGTGGGTTCTGGTCTTTTCATGAGATTGGTTGACAATGAGAAAAATAAAGAATATTTCCATGCAAATAACTGTTAAACTGCTGAGAAAAAGCTGTCTAAGTCTGGTTAAAAAACGGCACCTGTTTGGTTTGAGTAAAGCCTTTCAGTAGCTCCCTTTTCTGCTTAGATTATCTTCTGACCTGGCTCAGACTTTTGCTCCCTCTCCAGCTCTGTAAGCTTAAGAATTGTTTCAGGGAAGTCCAAAAAGGATTGATTTACATCTCAGTAGTCTAAGACATGGAGTGGACCCTACTCATTTTAACCTTTATGATTTTACAATCTGCTAAAGGTAAAAAGGATTTAACACCATTACATTGGAACCATAAAATGTTCCTCAGCATTTACATCTATTGGGTCTGCAGAAAGCACGCATATCAATAACACATCTAGGATATGTCAGTCTGTGTTTAAAATCGTGTAGTAAGTAGAGGAGAAATCTGATTCATCTACATGTAAACTTGGGTTTTACAGTGATACATATTGTAGTGCCTGTAAATGTGAACCACCGGTGACAGAAACATCCAGAAACAAGTGAAACTGCTGATCAGTACTTAAGAGGTTGACCCTAAAGGTCAAACCTTAGCCAGGGGCAAAAATGACGGGGGAGGGGGGACGGACAGTGGAAGGAGAGGTGACACAAAGGAAGCTGGAATGCAACGGGTTAATCTGCTAAGAATCCCTCTCCCACGTGAACAAAGGGGGGAAAAAGTGGGAGGTGGGAGGGGACACACAAAGGGTGAGGAGGGGGTGGGGAGAGTGTGTATGTGTGCTTGAAGGAGGGGGTCCATTCCCTAACCATCTGGATCTATTGTTTCAAGATACTGGGGTGAAGGTTGGAGAGCTGGAGGAGGGGAGAGGGGAGAAGACAGGGAGGGAGGGGTCACGCCCTCGGTGAGTCTGGTCAACCCCAGGGCTGTGACTCTGGGACCTCTCACCTACGGAAGTCATTTTGAATCACGAACCACGAGGAGCACCTTCGATTACATTAACATATGAGATTTTTCAAGCAGGCAAATGTCTGAATGTTTATGAGTGTTTTTAATTGAATACATTTAAAAACGGGATTAAGGCTCTTTCAGGCAAAGACAGCTCAAATGAAGCTACTGTTTGTGCGCATATTACAGTAATGAATTATGTAGGGTCAAGATAGACACTGGAGCCATATCAAGTGTGTGTGTGTGTATATATATGCAGGGAGGGGGGGGATACACAGCTTAAGACATGTACTGTAAAATGTGTTTACACAGCCAAGCAAATAAAATGGACACGCTTATCAAAACAAACATGGCTAAAAAGAGAGAAGTAGCTGCTCATACTGGGGAAAAAAGGGAAAGCAACACTTACCACCACCATGAATGGAGGAATCCGGGGGGCTCTCCTAATGTAATATTCTTCTCCCATCGAATCTGAAGAGAAGAGAAGAGAAGAGAAGAGAAGAGAAGAGAAGAGAAGAGAAGAGAAGAGAAGAGAAGAGAAGAGAAGAGAAGAGAAGAGAAGAGAAGAGAAGAGAAGAGAAGAGAAGAGAAGAGAAGAGAAGTCACTTGTGGCCTGTAGAGAGGATTATGTTTGCAGGTCCAGGGGTTAAGAACATATAATCAGTCAGTCTCAAACTGTCAATGGCCTCAGACGTGAAGATAGGCATCTTTCTAGCTCTGTCGATCTCCATCTTGCAAACTCTCTTCCTTCTATTACTCCCATTACTTTCCCTGTCATGTTCGCCCCCTTTTTTTTTTTTTTTTTTCTAAATGTGAAGTACATTTATGAATCCTCGGTGGAACTTCACCGTTTTGCTTTGCTTGCCTCCCAAACGCTGTTGGTAGGCATGGCGATTTCACAACCACACAAGGCTTACAAATGTCTTCAGTGTCCACAATGACATCAATTGGTTACCACCACTTCACTAAGATTCACCATGGTGGACAGTGAGCACGATCTGGTGTAACTTTATAGGATTTCCTCATGAAAAATGTATGTAACACCTTGCACTCTAATCATGTTTAGCATGTTTGCACTGACGATGTATGTGTGAGCGGGTTGCTGTAAGCATGAAGTACAGCAGGCATATATTATGTAAAGGTTAGAAATAAAGAAAGTTGTTTTACATTCATAAGTACTTAAGCCCGTTTCAGATAGCGTGTATTTCAACAAGAGCTGGTAGAAGTTGATCTGAACAGGATAATGAAGACGGTCTTTCAGTTTGAGCTCATTATTTTCTAGACTTGTTTGAGTCCTGGATGCCATCTTACCTCAGACAGGAAGGTCTGTGCTGACTTCTGTGCTCCCACATGTAGCAGGTACTCGTACACATATAACGCTAACCTGAAATCAAAAAGGAAAAAAAAAAAAAACATTTTAGAGACCAAATTCAGTATTTGTCAAGACAAATGTAATTTCAGACTCGTCCGTATTCCTTTTGCATCTTTGCCGCATCACACAAGGACCATGAAGATCAGATATTAACACACCAGCGATGGATGGAAAAGGGGCATCATCGTTCGAACTTATAAACAACAACAGAGTCACACAGTTTTTCTTAAACGTACCATAGTGTGCTACGATGTTGGAGTGAATGCAACTTGCAGAAGACGGGACGGGGACCAAGTACCAAAAGGCAAAATGTCCGTCTCCAAAGTCAGGAGGGTGAATCTATGTTCTTATGCACATGACCCACTGAAATGAATGAGTTGCCTTCGGTTCTTCATGCTTGTTCACTTGTTTACTCAGTCAATAGAAAAGTTTGCTACATAACTGTCATCTAAACATTTGTGACATTTCAAAACATTTTCATCCCTCTTCTTAATATTCATACTGGTAACTGCTGCTTGCTTGCAGACTGAATGAAGGCTTAGAGAAGTTGTTGCAGTATAAATGTTTGTGTTTAACCAGTAAGCAGCATCAGCTAAATTTCCACCGCTGGAACCAGGGCCCAAATTAGGTCCCAGGGACAGTATTTTACTCCTGAAATGTCCCTGTAGTGGGGCAGAACTTTCAAAAGGTTCAGGAATTTTTGGGGTGTGACTTGGATCACCGAACACTGTGGAATAATTAAATATGCCAATATTTTCTGGAGCACTTTAAAGCCATCATTTTAAAAAAGTTAATTTAGCTAATATTAGTTATGCTTTGAGACAAAAACATCAAGCAACGAAAGACTGAATCAACAGTGAGGTCCAGTGGGAATCTGACGAGCACAACGATGAGAAGAACCACATTAAGATTTTGTAAAAAAAAAAGAAAAAAGAAGACAAAGTTAAAACGCTTTTAGAATCATCAGTTGACCAACTTGCTCAATCTTTGAGAGGCTTTGCATTGCAGGGAAAACGCTGCTAACAAGAGGGCTGAAGGAACCTTTAGTTCCTTGGAAAATTAGTGTACATTAGTTCCTGGAGCTAAAAGTTCCGGAGACTTTTGGGGGGAAAGGCGACTATTCAGCACCGTTACCTTCACTTTGATAGAACTACCTCAAGAACAGGAGCTTTTTTTTAGGAGGCAGAAACTATTAAAACAAAAACTACAATTGGATCAATATTTCTGTGACTGAAATGCAGGTGAAGCCTCAGAGTATCTCGGTTTGAATAGACCAAAAAAAAAAAAAAAACACTTAAAGGGTCTAGGTTCCAGGTGGCCTGGAAAGTTTTTCCACCACTACTTCTGTACATCTTATCAAGCCTAATCCTCCAATGTGCTCTGACTAAAGGCACCACATACAAACAGAAATAGCTGCATTAGACAGGCATTCCCACCAATTCCAACAATATTTGAAAAGCTCTCATCAGACCTTTTTAAATCGCTGCTATTATAACAGGCCAGCAACACTTGAAAATGGCAATCCACCAGGGTCTATTAACAGACAGAAGAACCATGCTGTGGAGTGGGAAACCCCCATTGGCCCAACATTGTACTCCTAACTCCTTCACTTAGTCATGTTTAATAGGCTGTTAATGGACCATCAATCGACCGGCAGCGTGGATATGACAGTGCCCCGTGTGCCCAGAGCAGACAGTCCTCTGACAGGCCAATAAGGTCCTAATGAGAAGGACAGTAGCTCAGTGTCATAGTCCCCATCATTAGTCAATGAACTGATCAATGAAAGATGGTTTTGAGATAATCAGACTGTTGTGCAGTTTGTTTTTAAAAACACTGACCGCTCTTTTGCTTTTCCAATGTTGACTTGCTTTGAACGGAGAGATGGAATTAATGTCCGTTTAAACACTTGTGCACTTAAGCCTCGTGAGATGATACACAACTGGACAAGACAAAAAAAAAAAAAAAATGGACAGGAAGTTAATAAGCTTCATCAACATGGTTTAAAAATTTTGGAAAATTAGGACGCAGTTTAATAATGACACTAAAGTTGCAAATGCTGAATTCATCATTAAATATCAGCGTCACTGTGTTACCAAAGATCTCAGTGATGAGGTGCAACCTTCTACAACCACACTATTCTCTATTAAATGTTTAAAGTGGACTTTTCTGGCAAATATGCCAAACCTGTAATGAATCCAGGTCAAAGTGAGACTTTGCTGCATCTCTTGGCCATGCAATATACCAAACTGAATATTTGCTCACACTAATCAAGACACTTCATTGTGTCACCCTTTTCTTTGGGATATTGGGATGACTAATTGATTGATCAATGAATATGACGAGCAGATTAATTGTTAATAAAAAACAATTATTAGCTGCGGAACTACTTGGCAAGATAGTGGAAATCTTTAGCAAGCTCACGATTTGATTTGAATCCAATTCTCGTTGTCACAATTTCATTCAGAAGCAGAGTGCTCCATTGTGTTTCTGTTAATGTTTTGTCTCCAGCAGAGGAGAACAGCTTCTGTGCTGCAACGCTAGCAGAGGAAAGTCATTAAATCCAAAATCTGCCTGAACGCTTGCCTTGCTTTTGAAGATGAGCTACAAGATAACGCCGGTGTGTGCATGTTTTACGCTATCCAGGTGCTGCCTCTGTATTTGACTTCAGTTCATCAATATAAAGTTATTGCCAGAAATTTAAAAAAAAAATAAAATAAAAATAAGTTTACATTTGTGAGTGAATTCAGAATCTTGAAGCAAAAGGGAAGTGCAATTCCTTTGTGAATCAATTCTTTTCATCTTTCAAGACTCTGAAGCAACCCTACTTTTATTTTGATGTGCACATGTTTTTTAAAAATTTTTTTAGGAATGCCATTTTAGGAACAAGTTTTGCAAATCAACTAAGGCTATAAATGCCATACTTACTCTCCTGATGGGAAATAAATAAATGTGCAAAATGTAAATGTCCACACGGAGGTTTGTAAAGCAATGCATACTTTTCTGAGGATCAAGGCTAAAATGCATTCATGTTTAGCCACTATTTCTGCTGGGGGGGGGGGGGGGGAATGACAACAACTGCCGTAGTGTGTTACGATAGAGATATGATCGGTGCCTGGCTTGTTCTTACTACTAATGGTATGCAAATGTTTAAAATATCCATTGTTGGTATGCAAATGTAGTCTGTAAAAGATATGAATAGGCAAATAGACAGTAACCGTAGTACGGAGCCGACGGTCCCTACATGATCTTACCCTGTCCTTCACACAGAAACACACATTTTCAAAGCCAGTCGGAACATCTTAATGCATGTTTCTTTTAGGATGGCACGTGATCAACGTGTTTTTAATGTGAAATCAGAAGGAAACTAAGCTGTCATTTAGGTGTCCGACATGATCAGTGTGCAAATCACAGTCCTTAAAGTGGAACGTGGCACAATCTGACCTCCTCATATTACTGAATGCGCACTAATATAATGTAGTATTTCATACGTGTTACAAGAAAACACGACAACGCTAATAATTCAGACGCAGCTGAAGGCGAACACGATTGCATCCAATTTACCAGCATCGGACGTTCCGCCACCCGAAAGCTTTCAAGACCGTTCACAACATCGGATGCACCACAGGCACTGAACGAGCCACCCGGACTCCGTCCGGCCCGTAACTGTTGCCGCGCCTCTCGTGTCCATGTTCAGTTTACATCCCGAGACTGGAACGGAGCGTTTAACGCGTCGACACTAGGCACCGAAACCTGCCCTCCCCCCGACCCAAACTGAACAGTGTTTTAATGTTATGCGCAGAATATTTTAATTAAAGCTATTGACTTTTAAAATCATTAAATGACTCGCCAACTTGTCAAAAGAAGTTGGGAGTGCGACAACGAGGGCCGAGCACGCAGAGAAAACGGAAACTTTGCTTGGTGTTGTGTAATTTTGCGCGGTTCTACAGTTTATCTGGAAGCCCAGTTGCAGACACGAGTCTCGGTGGACGATAATGACCACACGTTAACATGCAACATCAAACTTTTTGATGTGAATCCTGGTCGAACATGCATTTAGCAGATCTGCCCTTCTTGTATAAAAAGGGGTAATAGTTTCAATCTGTGATTCTTGCGTCTCTACATGTACAGCAGGCCGTCCTGCTCGGAAAGGTAACAAACAGCGGAGGGTGTTTCCGTCTTGCGGGTAGTCACCGAGATAAGAAAACGTAGATGAACAAGCAGATGTGCCGACGAAACAAACAAACAGAGCAGCTTCCTGGAGTGATGTACGCCGATTAGCAATATTTAACTGTAAATAAGTCCATCAATAACATATCCAACAGCAAGAATTCCTCCTGGCCGGATCCATTTAATTAATCCAACACAAGACAGTGGGACAGATTGAGTGTTGTACAAATGAGCGATACTCTTAAGAGGCTAAAAGTCTGCACTTCTGCTGAGACGCACATACGCTTGACCACTTTTAGCCAGGGGAATCTGACCACTTTCTGAGGCTCCTGGCAATTTGTAGGTCACAAAGCTCTCTGTGACCGCTGGTGTAGAGTGTAAGTCACTGCCACTTGCGGGTCAGTCAAGTATTGGGCCACACACACACACACACACACACACACACACACACACACACACACACACACACACCTACCTACCTACCTACCGACGAAGCGCGCGCACGCACGCGCAGCTTTTTCCTCCTGCACTTTGTCGTTTACTGATCGCACCTGAACGCCTATAGATTCCTCGGGTCTGAACTGATTATTAAGAATTTTGAAACGACTGGTGACGGTTCACAGGAAGCTTTAGGATACAGCGAGTGCTTGAAATATTGATACGGTTTGCACCTCCCTGTACACGGCACGCTTGCGGGCTCGCTCGGCACATGTGCGCGTCCTTATGTGGGAGTTTTGACCAGCGGTAAGAAATAGTTACGGACTTGGGTCTTATGTCTGGGGATAGGAGGATCACACTGCAGATGCCCCCCCCACCCCCCAAGAGGCCTTCAATGACATTTGTGTGCGTATGTGTGGGTTCCAAAAGGGGCGGCTTTGTGCGCGCACCTGGCCTACTGCATTATTAAAGCTCAGAGGCTAGCTCATAGAAAAGGAAGCGAAGTTTCAGGAGTGGAGCCACGATTGGATGGTGGCGCGCGGGGGGGAGGGGTGGGGGGGGTTCGCTTTGACTGGAACGTAAGCAGGGGCATACCCCAATTTTCCAAAGCGGAAGAAACAGTAGGGTGGTGCAAGGGGATCGGAGGAGCAGTCAAGTTATGACTGGAGAGGTAAAGGGGGCGGCGGTGGTCGGTCTTGACGGACAGAAAGCTCAATTATATTCACCAGGAAAGGTAAGAAAAGACAAAAAGAAAGGTTGAAAGATAGTTCCGGCAACCTTTTACTCCCCAGTTCTTAAGGTCGTGTGGCCCGGTGACACCTAACTTTGCACACGGTATTGCTGAAACCGCACTCTGCTTGCTTAGGATTTCGGCACGTTCCCCCATTCTCTTTTGTGCTCAAACAAAATCCTCCGTCACGCCACGCGAGGTGACCCCCGACCTCCCTACCCTCCGTCCCCTTAAACGTTCCGAGTTGGGACATCAAGTGCGTGCACACACTTAACTTTTTTTAGACCGAGAAATGTCCCTGATGTACACCGTCGGCACACCTGACATCCTGCCTGAGGCTCCCGACAAAACCCCCTCTTTAAACATGGATGAGTCGGCCCACCAAATCTCCCCTCTCTTCTGTCTCTCCTGTCTCTCCTGTCGCTCTCCGCTCTGACGCAAAGCCGAGAGCAGCTGCTTCAGTCTGTCTCAATAATTCAACACCGAAGTGAGGGATGAGGACTTTGAAGATGGGAAGCGAGAGTTGGGAGGCAGATGAAGAAAGACATTAGAAGAGCCGCGCATAAAGACAGACCAAAGACTATGGGGGGGGGGGTTCCAAGCAGAAGCGAAAGGAGGTGCGAGGTCATGCGGTGCCTGCTGAGCTACTCACACTCACATCAGTGCGAACAATACTGTCCCACTTCAAGTCCCCTAACAGGAGGACATGGTCCCGCAAGTCAGAGCTGGAGGGAATAAAGCCATGAGCATTCATTCACCTGTGCGGGCGGCTCTTACCGCTCCTTTTACCTCTTTAAGTTATGGGAACAGAAACTATTGTAAACACGGCACAGCACTGTAAAACAGTTCAAATCCTACGAAGTTTTAATGAAAGCCTATATCGGTCTGAGAAGGCTTTGTTTTAACTCTTTTGACTATCGGCGAAGGAAGTCGACTGAAGATAGCGGCTTTCCATTTCGAAACGAAATGCACCAGAGGCTCGTGAAATGAATACGTGAGGTTGATTTGAACGCTTCTTGGCTTGTTAAAAAGTGGAGGTATCCGCGCGGCACGTATCTCCTGAGCGAACAACAGGCAGCGAGACAGAGGCGTGCAGACAAAGGGACTGTGGAGGGCTACGGCTCCCCCCCCCCCCCCCAAGCTAACACCATCGAAGTTTCCGGACAAATCCAACCACTGAAAAGCGTGTCTTTTTTTGGGGGGGGGGGGGGGGGGGGCGCCCTCCGGGAGCGAGCGGTTGGGAGCAGTCTGCCCCCCTCCCTCCCCCCCAAAACCTCACACACCCCCAACGATGGTTCGCACAGCTCGGGGGTGACTGGGGGGTGGGGAGGGGGGTGGGGAAATCTGTACGGGCCACAAAAAGTTACGAGGCGCAAGCTCTCCTCGCTTCGCGCAAGACGCGCGCACCGCGCGAGCTGCTTCTCAAAAGCTGACCGAACGCGGATACAAATGTAGCGAGCGCGTTCGAGGTCCGGTCTGTATCCGTGCGGAACGTGGAACAATTCCGGAACGCGTTCACGGGCGCTATTTTGTAACAAAAGCCCCCCCCCCCCTTCAAACAGCTGTATTCTATTTTTACCTGCTGCTGCCGCTTTAGCGGGGCGACGCGCACACACACACACACACGCACAAAAATAAAGCCAGCTAAGCTACAACGCACGGCGTCGCTCCGAATGCATTGTTCCTCACACCGGAGGGGCGAGATACCGAGCTGAAAGTGGGGGATCCCCCCCCACCACCACCCACCACCCCAATCATCATCAATGCTCCTCGCAGACAAAACGCAGCCACGAGTACACATTTTACGCATTATTGCTGGAAAACACGTGCAAGAAAACGGTCCGCGCAAAGCGGGGCGCAACTTTCAGTCGCCGTCGCCCCCCTCCACTTCCCCCCCCCCCAAAAAAAACACCAAAAAAACCTCCCACTCGCTTTTTCTTTTCGCGTTAGAAAAGAAACGAGAAAGAGTGAAACTGGCGGCGCGGCTAGCCGCTCGGGCTAACTTAGCAGCCATGCCTGTAGTTGGAAAGGGGGGCTGGGGGGGGGGGATGCAGGACAAGAAGAAGAAAGGTAGAGAGAGGCAAAGCAGTAACACACAAAAGTGAGAGAACGCAACGGATAAAACTATCGCCGCATCACTTTTTTGCAAGCTCGTATGGTTAAAAAAACCCCAAAACAACAAAAACAAACGAAGAGCTCGGTTAACGTGCGTGACTCTGCTGAAGTGACTGAACTGCTTCACATCAGTTAGCAAGTTTAGCCACCTAGCCCCCCCCCCCCTCCACTCTTTGCTGGATTTCTGTTGTGACAGTGCAATAATGTACTTACTTTTCTCTTGCTTGGCTATCGGAGGGGACCACAGCTCCTTTACCCTTGCCGTACATCTTGGAGGCTGTTCTTGATACTTTATTTTTTTTTATCCCACTCGACACCTGTCAAAGAAAGCGACCAGGAAAACCTACTATCTCCATAGCTACCCAGTTAGTGTTGTCTCCCTATCTCTCCCTTGCGCTCTCTTTGCTCCGGTTTCCTTTTTTTTTTTTTTTTTTTTTTTTTTTTTTTTTTTTTTTTTTTCTACATCCCCAACATTGCCCACAAATCAGGCAGGGTTTCAGCCGGGGGGGGGGAACTTGAAACAGTCCACTGGTGGAGCGTTTTTTTTTTTTTTTTTTTTTTTTTTTTTTTTCAATCGCTGTTCCTGGATTCAGCTCACGCCCCCCCTGTTGTGAGACGGTGGGGGCTTCTTAAAGCCACAGTGTCTCCGTTTTTTGTCGACTTCGGCTCAAGTTCGAGTTCTCTTTTCGGAGGCCTTCAAGTTCAGACCTGACATTACATTTATGTTATGTACGGGATCAAAATATTAAAACTACCAGCCGAGACTATTAAAAAAAAAAAAAAAAAAAAAAAAAATTCTAAATATGGTTGTGCATCCTACTGGTATAATTTAATGGTTCAGTTTTGCCCTAATGTCACTTGAAAGTCCCCCTTGTTGTCGTGTGTACCTCCAAAGTTACCTTGTGTTCAGTTCAAGTACTGGACCTGCAGTGGCACCTCGTAGGGCAACCATGCATCCCAATCCTGACTGCACTCACAGAAAAGGGTGTCCCTTGTTATTTTGAACCGCTGACACCTTAGACACTCTGTGCACGCCACTGACCGATGCTATTATTTTATCTGATGATGTTACCTGATTACACACCTGTAAATAGGAGGCCGGTACGTAATTTCATTTCTTTTTTTTCCATGTAATACTAGGACATTGGTTCCCAAACTGGGGTTGAGGGACCACAAGGGTCTTAACGAGGGTGTAGGAGGCCCACAACTAACTAAAGAAAAGTCTAATTTTGCTATCATTTAATTGCTTTATTTTATGCTGTTTGTATACTTAGTAAGCACAGCTGCTTAAAGCAAATATTTCACTCTTTGTGTATCTAAATTAGGTCTGAGATGTTTTGGAAGACAGAGATGTTTCAGGATCTCCAGCAGACAAACACAGATAAAATTAGCATGCAAACAAAAAGATTACACCACTTGCAGATTTAGAGCAGCATTTCTTTAGGTGGACTTACCAAATTTAAACATATCATAAATACTGGTCACTTACATCACAGTATCTTTATGGTCTCGGGCATAGCATCCTTAAAATGTAGTAAAGCACTCATTTCAACTAAATTGTAAGCATACCATTTGATAAGCAGAATGATGAGAGAATAATGCATTCTGTAAAATTTTGGAAATATTAACAGTTGACATTATTTTCCAGTTTTTTTCGTAATAAACTCTGAGTTGCACAAACTCACTCACAAGAGCATTAAATGTTCCTGTTTTGTTGCCTCTGTTAAAAACAGAATGATTTAATTTTTTATGTGTCAGCCTCTCCCAAACAATTCTTGACTCTTCGCTCTCGTTCACCCTTCAAATAGTTTACTGGTCTTATAATCACGGACACATTACCTTTTATAATATTTGTATGATAATAAAGGACAATACAGCTCTCGCTCATGTACGTATTTCATTTCCAGGTATGGAGCTGGCACTTGATAGCGATGGATAAGTTAGTGTCATGTCCCTTTAAGAGTGTGTAGAGGGCCGTTGCAGAGAGTTTGTGTGTGCACATGTGTGTGTATATGTGTGTGTAAATGTGTGTGTAAATGTGTGTATATGTGTGTGTATATGTGTGTAAGGCAGGGACAGGCAGTGTGTTCTGTTTTCGTGCTACTTGCTGTGGGAAGGGCACAGCTGACTGTCTGTGTGCGTGTATGTTTGTGCGCACGCCGGTGTGTGTGTGTGTGTGTGTGTGTGTGTGTGTGTGTGTGCAGACGAGCGCATGTATTTCTGTGTGCGTGAGAGAGTGATGACAGAGAGGCAAGAGGGGAATAGAGAGAGAGAGAGAGAGAGAGAGAGAGAGAGAGAGAGAGAGAAGAGAGAGAGAGAAAAATACATTTCTGTATGTGTGGTAAGTACTGTTGTTTTTTTTTTACATGTGAATAAAAACACCTCATGATGAACAGACGTATTATAAAAGAAAAGCAGAACCAGAGTCAGGAAAAAAGACAAAGAACGGGAGTGAGGACCATTATTTCTATGACAGACCAAAATTTTCTTTGGTGAACCAGTGTGTGTAACATACAGTAAAGCAACACAGGATCACTATATGGTGCAGTCGACATAAACGTATTGGGATTTTAAAAGCGATACATTGTATACATGAACAATATACATCAACTAATTTGTTCCTAAACTCAGTTGAGACAAAAATGCTACGGAATTTCCTCTCCCTTCTGCAACTGTTTATGTTTCAGTGATAGCTTTTGTATTTGGATTTACTTGCAGGATTACACATGCACACACAATAAATAACCATCCTGGTCTGGTTGTGCATTGTTATTTCTTTCATCTTTAATCTTAATCTTTTTATATTCGAATGTCTTTCCAACTACATCCACACTACATTTCAAAACGCTGTTGGCATGTGAAAACAACATGTGACCACGCCAGCATTTTCAGGGTTGTTTAAGTAATTAACTCCATCTACACTAAAATGCCAAAACAAGTCGAAAATAGTTAAATTTCCTCTTCTTTGCCCGAACTAAATGGTGAAGTAGTCGCACCAGGTAAACCTCTGCTGCCTCCATCATCACATCTACATTTAATGCAACTGATGATTTAGTTGGTCTCGTTTTTGTCTGTTTTGGAAAACAGCATTGATCAAATAAAAGATTGGCCTTTTCAGATTTTTCCATTCTGGAAAGCACCTTAGAGAAACAACACATCCTCGTACCAAAACAATACATAAGCTTATGTCCAATAACTCCCAAAACAACGTATGAGTTTTTGAAACGCCCTTTGTAGGATCAACATGTCCTCACACCTAATGGAAGAATAGAGCGGAAGCAATAATGCACCAGACCTTCGTCGTCATGGAAACAATAATGAACACGTGGTTAACTTTATGACACAGTCGCAGTTTGGTTGAGTTTAGGAAACAAAACCACTTGATTAGGTTTAGGAGAAAATCATGGCTTCGGATTAAATACATTCGGATTAAATAAATTACTTACCTACTTACTAAAGTTGCGTACCTCACGTGAAGTTGCGTATGTTAAACACATTACGTAAGTAAAAATATGTCGAGGTTGACTTTTCACATGGTACACAAACAGTGACCTCTGGTGAAATTCGCATGTTTGATAAATTCTACTACTTTGTTACTTATTCTACTCAATAACCTTACTTAATGCGTTGGACCAGTTGTAAGTGCTACAACCACTAGAGTTACCAATATGCGTAAATATAGACCTTTGTTTGACAATCTCCAACAGCTGACTACTGTTGTCGTATTCGGTGTGAGGACGCATTCTAAAAGAAGCTTGAACAGTGTTGACAAAGAGCCAAAACATTACCAACATGATGCATTTTCAAATTTAGCCCGCTCAGACTGCACATACTCCCAGAGAGACAGAAAATGAGAGAAAATGATGGTGCAGGTATCTTTTAAGCTCGAGACCACAAACTCTATCACTGTCTCATCATAGCACAAGTATTGATCTAAGAACCCAATGATCCCCGGGAACACTGGCTCTTCCTCTTTTGCACGGAATAAACACAACCAGCATTGTGGTGGACTCTCCCACATTGTCGTCCTCTCCTCTGACTCACTTTAATGCCTTCTCGCCACTATCTCCCTCTATTCCTCCTCATGCACCCACATCCTCCATCTCTAGCTCTGTCCCTCTATCTCTCTCGCTTTCTCCTCCCCCCCTTCCTGTTCTTCCTCCGTTTCACTTCTCCTCCGTTCATGCTTCTCCACCCTCCTTGACATCTCCAATGTCTGTTCCTTCTACTGCTTCTTCTCTCCTCCAAGTCTTCCTCTCCTCTTCACCTTCACTCTCCCCCAAGCATCTCCATCCCTACATTCTTATGCAGCCTCGGAATATTCTCAGCTTCGCTACTTCTTCTGCATTTTTGTTCTTCATCACTCCTACTCTTTTCTCTTCTCTCTCATCCTCCAACTTCTCCCTTTTCCCTCGCCCTTCTGCCCTTCTCCCTCATCTTTCCACCTTGTCTTTTACTCCTGCTACCCCCCCCCCCCACACACACATACACACACACACACCTCTTCCTCCTCCTCCCTTCTCCTCTTTTCTCCTTCCACCATGAGTCATTTCGAGCTCTCTCTGCTCCCCTCACTATAAGCCACAGAGCCATTCAGGACAGACATTCATCAGCGGCCTGAGATGATAGATGCTGTTCACCACAGCCCCAGCAGCCAGTTAGCCCTGGGTGATGCCTTATGCATACAGATATCACCTGGCTAGCTGTAGTCTACCACCTCAACCATGATTGAATACACACAAACGCGCTCAAGTTTATACACACACACACACACACACACACACACACACACACACACACACACACACACACACGCACGCACACACACACACACACACACACACACACACACACACACACACACACACACACACACACACACACACACACACACACACACTGCGCTGCCGGGTGTCTCTGCTGAATGGAAAAGTTTGGTGCATGGAAGAATTCATTATATTAGTATATTTGCACTTTAATAAAGTGTATACAAGTGTGCACGCAATAATGTTGTATTGGATTTTGTCTGTGTGTTCACATGTGTGTGTGTACTGGAGATTGTTAGGTATGTAAATTCCTGGGGAGTTAGGTTAATTGGGTCTGAAAAAGAGGTGGGTGTGTCTCTCTCCTCTATGACAAGCTTATTTACATAGCAAAGCTGTAATTACCCTAACGAAGCCCCTATCCTATCGGGGAGAGCGCATGCACACATGTACTCACGCACACTGGCACGCACGCACGCACGCACGCACACGCACACACACACACACACACACACACACACACACACACACACACACACACACACACACACACACACATACACACACACGTGCAAGCCCCAAACAGGTTTGAGCTCAATCATACCAAACCTGTATTTTTCATCACTCCAGATCCCTCTCTGAAGCATTCCATTCACATGTTCATTTCTAATTGAATAGCATCCTTTGCAGTGCCAATCAGTCGATTTGTTAAAATTTCTCTATCAGAGCTCATTGGCTTCTAAGAGAGATGTGGGACTCCTTCCAGCACTTAGCAATCACTTCCTTCCTTCTCCCCCTCTGTATTCTTTTGTAAAAAAAAAAAAAAACACACAAAAAAAAAACACGCTTTCCCTTTGTGAGCTCAGATTAATACAGCAAAGAATATTTTCTTTGTGTAATATCAATTTAAATCACAATTCCAAACCATTGTTACAGAAAATGAGAAGATGTAAGAACAGCTTTGACATTCAGGGGATCATTATCCATCAAACCAGCTGAAAGTAAATTAAAACATATATTGCGCTTGTGGTGAGACATGTTCAGACAGTTTGTTGACAGAACAATTCAACCACAAACCTTTGACAGTTTTTTTTTATTATCAGTGTGCTATGTCAACCTGTTCTCATCCCAGGGCCTAAAATATGGCGATTTTGTCACAGCAGAGATGCCACAGTGGTTAGGGTTGGGAAAGATCATGGTTTGACAACACTGGTGTCCCTAGTGAAAGTCCTGTGTTTGTTTCATCCAACCACCCCTAACCTCCTCTCTATGGGGACTTTTTCACTCTTTCTGCTCCATCACATGACCTCTCTCTTCAGCCTAAGTCGACATGATGCCAACACCAAAGAGCAACTTGTGTGACACCAATGGCTTTGACAAAACATCGGTATCTGACGCTTCTGGAATAAACACTGGCTGGTTATTTCTGAATGATGTCTTAGCAGATGAAAGATATTTCAGTGGTTCTCGTCCAGGAAGTCAGGACCCCACAAAACTAAATAAAACTGAGGGGCTGTGAGAAGATATAGCCTGATTTTTTTTCTCACAAATTACTGTTAAAATGTAAGAAAAAAATGCAATCCGTACAACAATCTGTCGACATAAGCAACTTGTGACAAGCTAAAGAGGGTTTGGAGCCACTGTGTCAACCCTGAGATAATGTGCATGAACTTTTGGAGATCAGTGCATGTGAGGAGATCAGCAGTAACAAAATAAGAGCAAAAACACAAGTTTTTCTTGTGAAGATACCAAAACCTTAACATGTTGCAGCATTATACGATAATCTTCTACTGAAAGCCAATGTCAGTGTAAAAAACAGCATCTCTGTATGACGTCTTTCTTTATGAATGTTAAATATTGGTGCAAAAACATTGATCATAGAGATGCAGTTGCCTTTTGTTTTGGAAAAAAAACAAAAAACACCAGATGTTTATCCTTTACTAATTTAGGTAGTTAAAGTGTTGGTTTACTCAAATAACAACAACAACAAAAAAACTTTTCTAACTTTATTGGTATTTAACCAAAGAGATAGCTTCATTAATGAAGCAATGTTTTTTTATGAGATGAGACTTTAAATGAACTGTCATTGCGAAACATGAGGGGACATGAATGAATACAAATTCACCCTGTATGGTGAAAGTTGAGACTTGTCATGTGGGCTCCACCCCCTGTTTTATGACTCCACCTCTGAAGTACAGTAGAGAGACACAAAGAAAAAGTAGAGAGACTGGGAAAAGAAATATCAGAAAGAATCAAAACCAATCCTGGTGAATCTGAGCAGACACACAAACTCACACAGTCACTCTACAGGTGAATTATCGGCTGATTACAGCAAGCATCTATACTGTCTGTTCAATAACTGTTTGGGGCAAGTCAACACGGGCAGGCTAAATTTAGTGAATTTCACAGGGAAAACAAATCATGACATGTTCATTCTGCATTTCTGAAACCACAAAGGACATAGATGCAATTATATTTGTGGGCTGCAAAGATTAACAAATTAAATATTAAAAAAAAGCCATGTAACTCCATTTTATTGGAGGCATTAGATGCATATATCTGAAAATTTCAATTCCTACCAGTCTGCATGGATGAATACCACCAGCTGCAAATGAAGAAACACATTTTTTTCAGTATTTGTTGTAATTTTAATTTAAGGTGATCGTTCTGCTTCCGGTGTGCTAGAGTAGCTGTGCTGGGAATCACATCAAGGCATTTGCCGAGCTGTTAACTGATACCCATGCATCCAACGTCGTTAGCGGTACGAGCAATTTATTGCGGATTTTTCCTTGATATGATGTACACCAGAGCCAAAACCAGTACCTTCACCCAGTAGTCCCATTGCCTCCCTCAGTATCTGCCCTTCCCTCTCTCGCTCTGCACTTCCTATTCCAAAAGGAATTTAATCTCTCAAGCCATCGTTGTTTTTCCTCTCCCCTATTTTTACTGCTGCTGCTGCTGCTGCTTGGAAGACCACAGACTGCCTCTGTATGCTGATGCCCCCCCCCAACCACCGCCCCCACCCCCTCCTTCTCTTAGCCTGTCTTTCTCTTTCTTTCTGTATCTCTATTTGTCTAACTCTCATGCTCATGTCTTTCTCTCTCTTTCTGTCTCTCTTCCTCTGCTCTCTGTCCTCATCTCTCCCCTTTCTCTTCCTCCTCCTCCACCTCCTCACTTGTTCTCTTCTCTACTTCTTTTCTCCTTCTCACCCTCCTGCTCCCCCCACCACACACACACACACACACACACACACACACACACACACACACACACACACACACACACACACACACACACACACACACACACACACACACACACACACACACACACACACACACACAGATTTTTTTTCTTCTCTTTTCTCCCTCCTGTCTGTCTATCTGCTGTTTCGTAGCTCTGTTGTACGTGCCACAGATTCAGATGGCAGTCAAATGGTAGACGGAGACAAACACGGAGACACATGCATGCAATTACATGCTCACAGACACACACACACACACACACACGCACACACGCAAATGCATACACCCACTGGTAACTTGCACGCATGGACAGAGACTCTCACACACATCTGTGTCTTTGACACACACCTGCATGCACACACTAACATGCACACGTTTACAAAACCATAATGTGGTGTCATATAATTTCAAGAATTTCAGTCACCTTTCTCCCTCAGTTTAGTGAAAGAATATTACTCTTGGAGCACAAAGCTATCAAAAACAGAATGCAGGAAATATTAATGAGAACGGAGACTTTTGTGAGAGATTAAAAATGAAGAAAGAGCAGAAGTTGGAATATGCTGCAGTGAAAAGAAATCAGTATGAAAAGTAGACTGCTCAGGTGTCAGTGTGCATATCGTCATAAAAATATATGATCCCATTTTTACATTGACTATTCTAATGTTTAGGTGAGAGGGAGACGGCAACACTAAGAGAAATAGAAAAGAACGGGGGTTGGGGGTGGCGGGTGGGGGTGGCAGAGAGGGAGAAATCGAGAGGAAGGAGGTCAGTCTAAGCTTATGAAACATTTGCTAACCTAACCCGGCCTATTTCTGACAAGGCAGGACTGTGGACTTACAGTCAGACACAAGTTCCCATGGTTGACAGCAACATGCCTTCAGGGATCGACACATAAAAGATTCACATTGTAACCGGGAATGTATGAGTTAACAACCTTACACCTTATTCAGATGTAGGTGCCTTTTTCTGATACTCTCATCCGAGTTTGGAAAACAAAGGAAGTGCTCCAACGGCTTCTGTTTGTTTATCCCTGAGATTTTTGCAATGTGTGCTAAGTGCCATATTGCAACATTTAACTTTGTCTTTAGGAGAACAATAACTGAGCTTAAGTCTCTGTTCCAAATATGGAGCTGAAGCCACGGTGGGGGTGACCAGCTTAGTTTAACTTATTTTAGTTTAGCTTAGTTTAGCTTAGCTTCATGTAGAGTAGCAGGTAGAAACAGCTAACCTACTGTCCAAAGTGCTAAGAGCTACCAGTTCCTCTCAAAATAGCAATTTATAAATTTTCTTGAAATCTCTATGCAAAACGATTTTAGGTTTCTTCTTACATGATGCATCTAAAAGCAAATGAAAGCTATAAGTATGTTTCAAACTGACAAAAAGGAAATTGCTTGGAAATGAAACTTTTTTGGGGGATATAAAAGCTTTAAAAATGATTTAAAAAGTTCACTGTTACTTTTGTTTTGCCTGCAAATTCATACTTTTCTCTTTTTTAAATGGTCACGTACAGCCACTGTGGCAAACAAGGGAAAGAGGCAAAGCAACAACTAGATTCTGAACAGACTCTGATATCCGCTTTACTTAAGTTTGGTGTAGGAATAAAATATTTGTCAGTGCAGTTTGTTAGGAGGGTAAAAGCTGCTACAAAGTAAACTAACATTTTAGTGCTTTATAGTGCTGAATCATACCCAACACAAATTACCTCATGGTCTAACATGTCACTGTTACCACAAACAGTTACCGCGTTTACTGCCAAATACATTCCAGTTGCTGTCTTTTATTTGTCAGCCCCTTCAATGAATAATAAATTCACAGTTCAGTCTACTAGCCTTCAGACTGTATTTCTAATTTAGCTGGTCATCAGAGTGAACAAAGGCATGTGTGTGAAAATGATGTAGATTGTAAGTGCAACATATTCACATGCTGATGGACTCAATAACTGCCTGTTGCCACGGCTTGAGTTGTCACTGAGACACTGCCAAGAGTTCCTTCTCTGTAGCTAGTCACTCATCAGTTTACAACTCCTGACAGCAACATTTTAGTCCAAAACTGCTATGGATTTAGATGCCTCATCAAAATCAGTATTCAGCACGATTATACTGCAATAATGATTTTATGTTTATTACATAAGGAATTGATAGGCAATGTTCCAGTAGTTCTAGCACAACAGAATTTAATGCATTAGTGTCCTGTAATTCCCATTTGTAATTGCAGAGGCCACTTTTTCTGTGGCTCAGAAGATGTTAGGTTCACTTGGACTTATATTTATAGAAAAATATAATTTGTTTCCGATATCTAGTATTTGCTTACTATTTGTCTATTTGTTGCATGAAAACCTCAATACCAATCTTACTTCCATGCTTCAATTATGGAGTTGGAGTATAGGGACTGAACATTTAAAGGTTCAGTGTGTTGGATTTAGGGGGATCTATGGCTTTCTGAATAGGCCAACCAGGCACTGGCTCAGGAGCCCAAGAGGTTAGGGGACACAAAATGACCACTTTGGGGAATCATGATGGAATATGCATGGTCATGGTTTGATGAGATGTTTTATCTATCTGTCCAGTACTTTGGTACAGAGCATCTCCAGCACTGTTTGAATGGAAACCTCTTTGTGGCAGCAAAACTATGAGAACCCATGCTGTGTTGACAAGAAGTAGCTACAGTTTACAGGTACTCTTAAAACAAAAAAGGAAAGAGGAAGTGTTGATCATGTGCCAATAACTCATATTGTCTTTTAGATTTTTCTTTCTCATGTTTAATTTCATTGATGTGAAAAACTGTTCCTTCCTGTGCTGTCAGCAGTGTCCAACTCATGCAAGAGCAAAAACCAAAAACGAAAGGACTGGAATGTTTGCAAACCAAAATAGAGTGTAATCAGATGATGCTGATTTTAACTGATAATTCGATGGTACGGTGGCTCTAACTGACTGATGTGTTGGATGATGTTTAAGTTAGTACCTGCTACTATGTGAAAACAATGTGGTGTTTGTATCTGACAGTACCTGTAATTCAGTGTGAAACCTGTCAAATAATACAGCAGGAAGTCTAAAAAAAAAATCTACTCTCTAGTTACCAAATGGAAAAGAACATCTAAGTTTTCACCTACACAGGAGGGCAACACTTCATTCAACACCCCACAAAGGTATAAGTCGTACATTTGGAATGAATTCAGCAATATGGCAATTTTTTTTTCTTTTTCTTTTGTGTGAAGAATTCACAACATGAAGTGCTCACAGTCTTTTATTTACATTTGACCCGAAAGCTCGCGACAGAAACATATGTTGACTTGGATGTCAAATTGGATCCAGATTGTGTGTCCTCTCAAAAACGTTTGAACAGTTACAAGACCTTTTTTCCCCCCTTTTATCAGACTCAAAAATGAGTGTGTGGTGGTATAATTGGCTGCACAGACAGTCTACAGATGTTATTTTCTTTCAACTAGTAGAGTAATTTCAGATGCTGTTTTTCTGTCACCTTCTGAGATTGAGAATGGCTGCTCTGCGCTTGTTTCCGATGTGACCGTGGCGATGTCGCCCTTCACAGGCTTTTAACAGCTTTTAATAGATTAACAACTGCTACTGTAGCAGCGTTTTGATGATGAGATTTTCTTTTCTGAGCGTTTTGTGATTGTCATACCATGTATTCACCTGATAAACGAGAAAAAGTCACAAACTGGGAAGGGCCGCTGATAGCATGTTCCCCACTGTACTTCTCATTGAAATGGTTTCTTTTTGTAAAATCTTCACATGTCCAGATCACAGGACATGTTCTGGATAATCTGCATTTATGTTTCAGTCAACAGCTCTAATGATCGCTTTTGTTTGGTATGCTAGATAGCTCTAAATACTACAACGCCCATGAGCCTCATCTGCTGTTGCTATGGAGATGAAGCAAATCAGAGGCACAAAACTGTAGAGAATTCATAATACTTCATTGTTGGAGATTGATACACCTAGTCACTGAATTCATTTGAAATGGACTCAGATTTGCAAAAGTAACCACATTTTAACTGCTAAATATGTTATCAAGTTTCCAAAAAGTGTCATCTTTAGCTTCTGCTCAATGTTAGTAAATATTTCTTTCAGTTCACCTGACCTCAGTGGTTTTTATTACACAGGGAAAACCACAACACCACCCAGGATAACGACTCCCCCTTTGCAAATTGACAAAACTAAACCTGCACGAGTCCATATTTTTATACAAAAAATGGCTCAGATCACTACATGTAAGGTGAAAGGAGTTGCTCATACGGACAACCCCACAGTGAATACTCATCCCTTTTCCTCAGCTCTAAGGCATGTTTTAGGATCTTTTACCTCGTTGTTTTGATTTAAAGGTTTCGGTCCACATCCCGGCTGGACCAGGTTCCTTTTTTCAGCAAAGGAGTTCTAATAATCCCACAGCACACTTCCTGCTCAGTGCCAGATATACAAAGTTTGCAATTAGCTTGTGAACAAAGTGGAGACTGAGCAGCTATAGAACTATTCTTATTTCATAAAAAAATAAAAGAGGTGAATATTGGACTTAATTTAGTGTGGTGGCCAGTTACATTTCTCCAAATGAATTGTTTAAATAGGCAGTTGTTTGCTAAGCTATGAACATTATATGGTCATGTTATCTATCTATCTATCTATCTATCTATCTATCTATCTATCTATCTATCTATCTATCTATCTATCTATCTATCTATCTATCTATCTATCTATCTATCTATCTATCTATCTATCTATCTATCTATCTATCTATCTATCTATCTATCTATCTATCTATCTATCTATCTATCTATCTATCTATCTATCTATCTATCTATCTACGTGAAACATGTTCAGCTTTAAATCTAAAACTTAAATCTTTAAACTAAAACTCACCAATTTTAGACATGAAAGTCTGTTTGCAGTTCTCGGGGAGTATGACTGTTTATGCCTAAAAAAGGGTTAGAGAGCCTTTTGTGGCAGGGAGCTGCACAAAATCAGATAAATTGCCTCAAGTGACATCATTTGAGTCAGCGTCAGTAAGGGCCAATTCAGACCAAAGATTCACAACGAAATGATTTAAAACTTGCAACTACTCTCAACTCACTAATCTGTGATATTATAAACTTGCAACTTTACACCAAATAAAGTAGGCGAGATGGAGTAACATCTCCACAGCAACGACTTTCTGTACCTACATTTTAACTGCTGGCGACATCAGCAGCTGACGGGACAGTTCACACTGCTGCAACCTTTCCAGCAACATTCTTGGACAGTTTTGTGTCATTAACAATCTTTGGTCGGAACTGGGCCCAAAGGGTCTAAAGAATACAACTTTGAAAGTGAAAAAAAATCAGAGTTAGACAGAAACTTACCAGCCTACTGTAGTGTACTTCTGGTGTCTGCTTGAGCCGTTGCATTGTGGGTAATGTAGGCACCTTGAAAAGAAAGAAACAGAGGAAGACAGACAAATGCGTGCAATGAAATCATACAATAATTCTTATTCGTTTCAAACCATCCATTGCAAGTCTGACAATGTTATGTTAGTCTAACTCTAAATTGATGAAGTAAAACTTTTTTTTTTTTTTAACAGGGACTATAGTCTATAATAAAAAAAATTGTTGAAGCCTACCAATGAAAAACTGAAGTGGCCTTAGACTTTTTGGTTGCCCACAGCAGTGTTTCTGGTCGAGGGGGCAGGCCTGCTTGATCGCTACTTAGAAATAATTTTCCCGGCTATCTACACTGTTTTGAACATTGATTTTTATTTTGGGAGCATCAAAATTGCTCCAGGATGTGTGGAAGTCATTGATCAAACCGCTGATCATTCACAGTGTATTCAGATCCCCATTACAATGGTGGCACTGATGCTTCGAGGGGTCAACAGTAAACATCCACATTATCAGGAATGGACAGAAATGATGAAGCTGTGTTGATTACAGACATGCAGAGCGGCTTTATGAGCATCATCGTTCTTGCTCTCTGCTATTGTCCTCGATGAAGAGGTTTGTGTGAAGGTTTGGATACATGTGTTGTTGACTGTCTTGCCCCTTGGCCAAAACTACAGGGCCTCCTCTCCCCCCTGCGCAGGGCCCCTCAACCTCTCCCCCTTTCTCTCTTTCTCTTATTCTCAGCCATTCACTCTATCCTCCCTGTCGATCTTCTACCTTCTCTCCCTCTCCACTGGCTTTCCTTCTCTTTCTCTGCTCAGCCACACACACACACACACACACACACACACACACACACACACACACACACACACACACACACACACACACACACACACACACACACACACACACACACACACACACACCCATTCCATCCTTTTGCCTTTGCTCACTGCCCATATCTTTCTCTTTTCTCTCTTAGCCCCCCTTCACATTCCCTCCCCTCCCCCTTAGCGTTCCTTCCCCCCACCATCCCCCATCCTTCTGAAACAGAGTGTGTGTTCTGACACTCTCTCTCTCTCTCTCTCTCACACACACACACACACACACACACACACACACACACACACACACACACACACACACACACACACACACACACACACACACACACACACACACACACACACACACACACACACACAGAAACTGGTGCTTTACCTCCCCTAGGAGTTGTTCTTAACTCGCTGACTGAGGCAGGCTCTGTGTGCGTATGTGTGTGTGTGCGTATGTGTGTGTGTGTGTGTGCGTGTGTGTGCGTGTGTGTGTGTGTGTTTGCGTGCACATGCGTGTTAATGCGGAACGTGCATGGGGGGGTGGGGGTTAGCATGTTTTTGTGTGTCTGCGCTGCTGACTCCACACATGATCTCCATTAAAGGCTGGCGGGAGTAGACACAAACACACACACACACACACACACACACACACACACACACACACACACACACACACACACACACACACACACACACACACACACACACACACACACACTTTCATCTGCACCCGCACACTCAAATTCATGCACATACATACACACACACACGCACTCTCATGCACACGTGTACATATAAGTACATGTGCATCTACCAAATACACACACACACACACCGTGGGGTTCAGTGGGGCCTGATCCTGTTTCACCCCTGAGGCTTTTCCACCGACAAGGGGCCAATGTTGGAATCGGTTTCTGATCTATTGTTTTTAGCATTTTCATTGTAAAAAAAAAAAAAAGAAAAAGCACGTTCTCTAACATTAAAATTGACCTTGTTCTGGCCACTTAAACCTGCTTTTCTGGAGCCACAGCAACACTGAGGATTGGGGGAGTAGGGGGGGTGGGGTGATGTCATCATGTAAAACCTAACATCATTCCTAGGCAACCACAAGTGTCCAAGGAAACCAGATGTGTCGTGAGCAGGAAGGAGAGTTTTGAGGCTTGGTTTAGTAAATATGATAGAATGAATAGTAAAAGTGTCATTCATCAGCCCACTGATGAATGACACTGACAAGGTCGACGCTTTAGTGGCAACATAATTCTGATGGAATCCCAAAGACTGAAAGGTTTGCAAAGACAAGCTCAAAATGCTAAGAAAAAAAAAATGTCTGGACAATTCCAGGTTCTGCAGAACAATGGAAATGCAATGGAATACATCACTCACAAGTGACTCCAAAAAAGACAAGTGACCACAGACAAAAACAGCTGAGTGAATTTCTGTTTGCTCAATTCTGTGGTCAGACATAAACTAACAGACAAAACGTCTGTGGAATTGGTTGTAGCAACTACAATATTTGAGACAATGTTGCTACCTACTACCTGAGATGAATCGTACACATTGTTGCTAAAAGTTATGATATAACAACAATAACAATTCTACTTGAATGGTTGATGTGTGACAATGGCTGCAAAGAGAAATTAATCATTAATGTGATTTTTAGGGTCAGGTTTAGGGTCTGTCCAATCAGAGCCATTTGAGGGCGTCACAATGTAACGACTTTGCTTTGGAAAGGAACTATGCCTTATCAGATTGTAAGTAGGGGGAAAATTGGCCATGATTGCTGCAATTATGATTATATTCTATACATACACTATGTTGTAAAATGACTGAAAACTGTGCATACTCCAGAGAGATTTATCTACCTCTGTCCATCAGCAACAACTGGAGATATGCCAAGAGTTGGCAACAGAAACATAACCTTGTAACTTTCGATCCCAATCTGAAGAGAGCATAGACCTCACTCAACCTGTTCAACATTGAACTTGTCATAACTCATGTTGAAGTTGTTTTTTTGTACAGAAATCGGCTCTACTAGATTCGTTATGGTAGAAATATTTTAATTGTTTTCATTATTTTGAATCTGTGTGGTGAAACGATAAGAACACCAGCACAAAATGTAACTGTCCACAGCAGTACACTAGTAATCTGTTGGCTCATTTTAGGAGAGAACTGCTGGCAAAAGAGCATGAATGATGGCGGCATTGCATTAGGGCTAAGTTAACATGTGTTTTTGATTGGATGTGCAGCAAGCTAACACTGCAAGACATTAGGAGACTTGTTTCAGGCTGTGTAATTGAGAAGGGATACCAACACAAGTGAAATCACAGTCTTAATAATCGGCCATCCTGATAATGCACTTCGATCTTGTCCTGTTCGAAGCCAGTAATAACTCGACAGTATGTCGTAACTTATGTTCTAAGCTTGTGTTTGCTTGGAACTTTTCTTATTGAGTGAAGTCGTCTCATTAATATTTAAAGTTATAAACCTTAAAATTTTCATGAAATCAAACCCAGTTTTTTTTTTTTTTATTGCATTAAAAGTCAGCATATACTGTATATACAGTGTCCCCCTGTATAGATATACAGTTTAAAGTAAAGACTAAAACATATTTGGATACTAAATACTGACTTCACTTGATCACAGTACAGTGTTTTAGGGTGTTTTGGTAGTTTTTAATTATTTAGTTTGCAGAACTGCTTGACAATATCTGGGCATGGAATCAACCAGTTTCTGTAGTAGCTGTGATGAAGGTTTCTGCCATGTTTCATCCAGATGACACTTTTTTTCACCATGGTACATCATCAGTGCTGTAGGGGATATATTTAGGTCAGGGCTTTAGGAAGACCATTCCAAGACTGATTTTCTCCAGGTCAAAATATTCTTCCAACGGGAAGCTGGTATGCTTTGGATCATCTGCTGAAAGATCCACTTCTGTCACCTGAATACATTTTTGGCTGATTTCCTTAAGACTGCATCTAAAATTCCTCGGCACACTTCAGAGGTCATGATTCCATCAATAAGTACAAGTTCACCAACACCCTTGTAAGGAGAATAGCCTCAGACTTTGACATTCTCACCTCCATTCGTTATCATACCATAAGTGCAATCTAGTTGGACTTCTTTTCTTGGCTTTCTCTAAACAAACTTTCTACCATCACATTCATGTTGACTGAATTTGGAGTCATCTGAAAATAAAACACATCCCCAAAACCTCTGTCTGTGAATATTCTTTGCAAATTCATTCCCAGCTGTTTTATTCTTTGAGCTTCTGAATGGTTTCCACTATATCACTTTTGCTCGGTAGACATACTTATTGATTCTATTTTGAATGCTGCTTTATTTGCCTGTTTTTCCAATCTGCCGCTGGTCTTTCCGGGTCTGACAGTTCTCTTTCCTTCTTTCATTATGTTATAAGCCACAAGTCCTCCATTTTTTAATTTTTTTTTAAAATTTATTTATTTATTTTTTAAACAAGAGATAACATTGGCGTTACAGCCACATCAGGGGGCCGGTTGACTGTCAAAAAAAGGGGTTTTACACGACCTGTCTGTCTCTTTACTGGTCTTCTCTGTGCGCCTGTCATTCAGGGTGCACATGACAGCATGCTGTAGGCAGTCCAGACCCAGCGAATATTTTCAAGGCTAAATTTCTTTTTCAGCCAACCTTTGTAAAATGTTACTGACTTTAATGTTTGCCAAGTGTTCTATTTGTAAGTACATGGTTGAGACCAGTTATAACAGCTGTATGTGACTATCTTAAGTAGCTTGTGTCATCTAGATATCTCAAACAGGGGTAATTTTATGTAGCTAAGAAACTAGGTGTGCTATCCTTGTTTGGACAATTCTAAACAGATCTATAGGGCAGCTAATGACAACACAAACTATACTGAAACCATTCCAAATAGCATTGCTATGCTATTGCTGAAGCCAAAAACTGTAGCTGTAGCTAAAAACAGAGCTTAGAAATGTATTCATTTTATATTTGCGTATTGTGTGCTAAATGCATTTTCCTGTGGATTAAAATACCAGTTTATCTAACATTTTTAGAAATTAATGTCATGAAAGTTTGCTTATATTTTAACAGTCCTATTTGGGGACACTGTAATTTTTAGTAGAAGTAGCAATACCATAGTAGTATAACATTCCTGTGCAGGATTTAAATTTGTTTTACATGCACAGGGAGAGAAAGCGATGCAGCATGTAATACAATGTTACCGTTTGTAATTGTATCTCCTTGATATCACCCTCACTGTATACTGTTCACTCTCCTAATGCTTTGTCAGAGCTGCATTCAGTTACTATACAGCAACCCACATTTCCAGCTGCGGCTGCTTTACAATAAAAGCGTTCAATCGGTTAAACATGGTAACAGGAAATGCAACGTATTTGTCACTGAGGTTTGCACTGATTGTAAACACCAATTTACATTCTCTGTTGTATTTCTGACAAAGCAGCTGTTCAAGGAGTGTTCGCTGAAGTAATAAACGCCACCACTGACAACTAGTTTCACTAAATCAACCAGGATTTAAATCTTAAGGATTAGAACTTTAGGGATGACTAATTAGTGACAAAGATTACTTTTCCTGGAACAAGTTGCCCATGACAATGCTGATTCATGCAGTACTCTTCCAACCCTGAAACAACATCTTGTTAATTGGCAAACTAGTTGAAGTATGGGACAATTTGTAAAGGAGTTTCATTGGTTCTGGTCCAGCACCGCCACCAGTGTCACCCCAAGTTGGTGAAAAATTCCACCTCAAGGATGACTTGATTGGAGAGCTATATTTGCTGTCTTTTCTTCTTTTTAATGAAAACAATAATAAGCAAAGACATATTCTATCAAATAAAATAAAAACTGCTTGTACTGGATTGGTAAGACATAACCATGCAAACTTCTAGCAGCAAATATTATATATAAGTGCTTTCTTATCGTGCACAATAACATTTGAACTCAATTCATACACGCTCATATACCTTCAGGGCTAAAACTTCATCCTGTGTGTTACACACACTGTCAAATAAAATCACTATACAGTATATGTACACTGTAGTGTGCAGATTCCAAATTATTTAGGTCTCAACAAAAGTAGAACAAAGAATACAGAGTTGGCAGGTAAGTAGAGCACATCGCCTGCTGTGTGCCAAAGATATTGTTATCTTGTTGGCTGTGAGCACCGCTGTTTAAGTGTCATTACTTCATAAACATTAATTTTATGGCATTTCTGCATCACTGGGTCGGATACAGTGGATAGCGACAAGGGAGGAGGAAGGACAGATGTGATCTCAGAAGCCAGATCCACACCTAAAGCGTTACAATTACAGAGTAAATAACTTCATTTTTATACTGTCATTGTCATTACTTTTTTGCTTACTTAATAAAACAATAGCCATCCCTTTGTCCTAACGTGGGGAAGTAAAAAAAAAATAAATAAATAAAAAAGCTGGATCATTTCATATTGTTCATTGGTTCCACGGCTTATAAGTCTAAAGAAGATTAAATAGGATATGAAGATCATGAAGTCATAATAAAGAAAGCAACCACTGAATTCATAACAATGAGTCGCTTAACACAAACATCAGAGAAGATGTTTTCCAATATGTGACATATAACTATTTGGAAAAGGTACTCCTATTGAAATAAATTTGGGCGTTTTGTTATGGTATGCCAAACCATATACAGTACTCAAATATTAAATAATAAACCCACATACATGTTTGACAAAAATAATGATTAAAACTTATTTTCATAAGACATTAAGCAGCTCCAGACAAACACGCTGCTTAACACACAGTTCAATCAGAAATGGAATCAGTATCCGAATCAGAGTTGCAACAACTAGAGCACAGAAATATTGACCTGGTTAATTGGTGCTGACACATTGCAAGAAGTATGGGAGTGACACTCGAGGTCCCGGGCATACCATAACAGTAGCTCATATATTATAGCGTAGATAAGACAGGCTACATGACGGCAGACTAAACATAAACAATCGGCAGGTATACATTCAGAGCTGATGACTCTTTCCACTGCGGCAGCAAATTTGGTAACAGCTGATGTTCGGCATAAGACTCAACACATATGGGAAAAATACAACCACACTGATTTGCAGACTGAATGGCTAATACCTGCTTCACTGCTAACATGTACAGTATGCAAATTTCCATAGACTGTACAATATTACCCATATACGCAACAGTAGCTGCAAAAACAAAGGCAGCATGAGAGATAATCAGTCTTAAGTCCTCATCTAAACTACACCCAGTCTGTCCAATGCCTGCCGGCCCTGGGGATTGTGCTGGAGTTTTAATCCACTTAAAAGCAGAGGACCTCTGCTGCTGTTTCCAAGGGGCTTGACCCACGTTCAATGTGCACGCACACAGACACACATGCACAAAAACAATCAGCAGTACACGTATGCAGCTCTGTGCACACATTCAGCCACTCCTCATAAACAAACACAATGCTTTTTCTTTTTTTTCCCACACATACAGTATTAAGGTGAACGCACAAATGGAAGAATGCAATCCACACATTAATCTATGTACAAATTTAAAAAGCCCTCTGGGGGTCTGAAATGTATTAATCATATTTACAATAACCATAATAAGGAGCCAAGTCTGGACAGATCTTTGAATTGTCTACGTCCACAACAAGGGCCAGAGTGAGAACTCAAATTTAAACCTGTATAGAAGGCTGATGGATTGTCAAAGCCCAGCCTTACGTTGACCGGATTTATTGAAGAGAGGTCAACAGTCATTCCAGCACTGTTCAATTCCACTTTCTACTGTAGCTCTGTTACAGTGTGTGTGTGTGTGTGTGTGTGTGTGTGTGTGTGTGTGTGTTTGTGCGTGTGCGAGTTCACATCACAAGAATGTTAAAAAAGATACATGTTCTCTCCCTTGTACTAATACAACTGCAAAAATATAAACAACACACACACACACACACACACACACACACACACACACACACACACACACACACACACACACACACACACACACACACACAACCTTGTTCATATTAATGTGCTGAAAATCAACTGTGCAAAAAACTGTTTTTGTTTGGCAATAAAAAATATTTTTGCTTAAGTTGATATGGTTTATTCTGTGCAGCGGACACATTGTCATACTTTTTCTCTTCTTGCACCAACGTTTGTCGTTATCTAATTTGAAATGTACTAATTCCTTATTCTTGCGGAGGGAGGATGAACCACTGACTTGAACAGCTGCTTCATGACCCAAAAAACTGTCAGTCTTTCCCTGGAATAAATTGTGGAATATACCATCTTTGGGTACAGGGGGGAGTTGGAAACGTGCATTTTCAGGGAAGCAGACGTCACCAGCGAGTGCGTGCGTTTGGGCGCGATCACAAATTGCATCACAAGAATATAAACTTCAATTCGTTAAAAGTGGCCTGTTTAAAGTGTCGAAAGAGGTAAAAATAAAGAATAGCTTGGAGTTAAGCTCCCCTGTGTTTCAGAGCGGTGTTTCTAGAGGACCCATAGTAGAATCAATTCAGCGAGAGGGGAGCTTGAAACTGCCCACTCATGCTTTCCTCTGAGTCTGAGAGAAACACAGTTGAAGGGAACACACAGACCAGTCGGCCGCACTACATGCTCACAACAGGCAGGCTCCCATCACTAACGGAAAAACAACAGCAGTCTCTCTGCATATAATTACAATAATACTCTAAACACTATGCAAAGCAAAGATCTCAGAAATACTACATTCAACTCCTGGGATGATATGGAGGAATTTCATAGTGATACTACATTATCTTTAAAGTCACCATGGACTCACTGTAGAGTGCCTGTGTAAACACCCAAAGGAATATATTCAAATACCATTTTAAAATTGCATTACGTGTTTGATCTGTCAACAAACAAACAAACGTGAAATTTAGTTTGTATGCAAAGCTTCTGCTGATTTCAGTTTTAGGGATTGTTATTGGTCGACTCCACGTCCTGCAGATGCTATGAATGCAGATGATACCCTAACCTTCATCAGGTGAAGCGACTGTTAATGTGATGCCTCAGATGTGGGTGGGGAGCCACAATAGTTCTGTGGGTGTGCATGCGTAAAGGCGCGCATGTGCGTGCAAGCGTAAAGGCTCGCAGGTACGTGTATGCGTCCGGGTATTTGCCTCTGCCAGGGCCATAAAGGTAACAAAACAACATTTTCTCAAACTCAGTCTGTAAGTATACAAATTAAAACAGGAAATTAAATTAGATACATAAACGATAGGGGTCTGAGCGTCAAATATTGAAGATTAATTTCAGCTAATGCCACTCAAGAACTGTTTCTTCTCTGGTATTAAATGGAGTGTGTAACTGCTTGACAAACGTATGCAATTGTGTATTGGCTCAGTACATAACGCATATATGCTCAGCTTCCCACTCATTCTGCTCACAAGCAAACCTAACAGCTTTGCCAGTCTGTCTTCTGTTGGTTGCTCTTCACTCATCTGCATCAGCTGGATGTGCCTAGCTCAAGGGCATCTGTTGACAGAGAAGAAGGCAAGGATGCACATACTATAAGAAGATGCTGTCACAAATGGTGGTGTCATAGCTAAAGTTACCCAGTTTATCTAAGGCAGCAACTGCTGTGAACTTTCGAGGACTCTTGAGGTGTTGGGTGCTTCCCAAATATGTCAAACTATTCTACATGAATAGGAAAAGGTTGTTGAGTCAGAACATTTCCCCGACAAATAAATAAAGGTAAATACAAATGTGCAAAATTTCATGTGTTGGCCTCAGATTGTAAAATCTGCAACATTTGGGGTCAGATTAGAGAAAGCAGTCTGACCTTTTAACCACCATCGTGCTGAAACACCTGCTGCAGGCATCTGGGTCAACAGCTGATGTAAACCAAAAGGTTTTACATCACAACTTTCATGCAGTTGCAGCCGGTTCAGTAAAAATGTTCACACGAATCTGTGTCCACGTCAAATGACTCACATTATTTGCATTCATGTACAGTACTCACATACATTTGTGCGCTTGCAATTCTCATTTGAATGTGTTTGCGTGTGCCTTGTCGAGGGGTGTGTTTCCATGCCACCAGCCCACTCACCAATGTCACCTTCATGGGTGGCTCCATCGTAGGAGCATCCTTCAGAATGCAACAGATTAGCTTTGCAGGCAGGGATGTTGATGAGGTCATCACTTCCCAAGGTCACACCTACCTACATCTAGCTATAGACCCACTGGCGTTAAAGCCCCCCCACCTCTTCAGATCCTATAGAGCCTTGATTCTACCTCCTGCCTGCGTGTAGATCTGAATAAGGCAGAATAAGCTATATCCAACAGGATAAGCCTTATTGTAATACTCAGTGATGGAACAGGCTGCTTCGGCCCCTTCAGGCTTCCTTCACCCACAAGTCTTGAAACAGGCTTCAACAGCTATGTGTTACAACATACTGTACGTTACTCACAGCATCTCTAAGCTCCTATAGCCTTTTTAATCTCCACATGCACATTTCAGCAGGCTGTGTTGTTGTAAGCCCTGTTACGCAATGACTGATGATCAGATCAGCTCTTTGAGATTCTGTCACTTCCCCATGACCACACATCTGAATATAGATGGGCATAACATATGCATTCTCAACAAGTGTTTTTTAGCCTCCTTTTTGTTCTTTTCTGTCAGTTTGTGCAACTGTGCAACACTATGCACTATAGTAATGACTTATTTGACATTATAAAGTCCCTGTTTGACAATCTGTTTTGTTTTGGTTTTTTTGGTTGGTTTTTTTTTTTGGGGGGGGGGGGGGGGGGTTTGTGGACCAAATAATTAATATAGCAAAATTGTTTTTACAGTTCTCATAAATGGCAGCAGCCTTTTTTTCAGTCCCTGCGTCTCTTCTGCTCTGTCAGAGGAGGATTCTCTCCTGCAGCAGTTCCCCTTGGGGTTGTGCAACTGTTCAGCGTTAGTGCAGTGAGCATGCAAAAGATGGACTTGTACAACGGCTACATCTGTGTGTGTGTACTAATTTTCCTCCACTGATTCTCTGTGGAAGGCAAATTTCCCTGCTGTACAGTGCTACATCTCTTTCTTTATTCCCCTCCCCTTGTGAGACAATGAACACATTGAGGCAAATCTGTTTCCACAGCCTGTGAATAAGAGACAGACAGCTTTGTTTTGCACAAGTGTGCGCGCGCACGCACACACGCACACGCACACACACACACACACGCACACGCACACACACACACACACACACACACACACACATATATGCGAGCATGTTTTCCATGTGACAGATAAAGAACAAATGTGTTTGTGTATGGACACACGTATACTCGTGTATCCATGTGCAAACGTGTATGAGAAGCCTGCGTCATGCATTCGCCATGTGAGTCACTTGCTCTTGTGCAGGGCTCTAAGTAGTGAGTAAGAGCCCTCTACTACCGTCGCCTGTCTCCACTCACACTCTCTGGGGCCCAAACACACACACAAAAAAAAACAGAACTCTGCCATTTCCTCCTTTCTGCTCATCGCCCAACAGGTTGCTGTGTCAATAATGAATGCAATGAATGCTCATTAGTTTGAAATCTGAGACACATTCAAAGGCAAAGACAAACAGGAGACCATAATCACCTGCCAGCCTATTATTCCAAAAAAGCAAAAAAAACAAAAACAAAACAAAACAAAACATGAAATCTTTTCCTCCTCCATGTTGGTTTCGCTTTCCCCGTCAGAAATCTCATCAGAAGACGTGATGAGATGACTGAGGCACTATTTGAATAATAGCTCTGTCCAGGACTGTCTTCTGTGGAGGCCTGCTGGGATAATTGCAGGTGAGACATGGAGGAGAAACAGAACAGCAGTGCAGACAGGGAGGTTGGTAAACACACAAGTGACGTGTGCAGTTGATGACTAACACCGTAGTGACTCCAGTACCCTCTATGTTTCTCGTGTACTGCTGGACTATAAGCTTCTGCGAGGGCTCGTCTGGTTAACTCCAACTATTCTGAGCCACAAAACATGGAGAAATATTCCTTATCCAAACAGGATATCACTGTATGTTATATCATTTTGGGAACTGAGATGTGAAAAGATTTAGAGCCCTTATTATTTTGCTTTATTATTTTTAAGCTGTCAGAGTGACAGGCGTTTTTTTTACACAGTGAACCAAAAAACACAGGCAAAATATTTTTTTGTTGCAGTGTGCAGATGTTTTTGGACTTCTTCCACCATCTAGTGGTCGTGCATATGCTGTTACATACTCGACATTGAGGATGCGTCCCAATAACTGAGATCACAAGAGGTCAGTAAAACACATCTGCATATGAGAGCATGTTGAATTGCAATGCTGAACAAACGCTGCAGATAAAATGTTTATAATTTACATATTTTATTCAATTTATTTTCAGACACAAAATATAATGATTGCACACAAAAAAAAGATCAATACAATTTATAAAATGGCAGCTTTGGGTGAAACTATATTGGCACAAAATGAGGAGGACACATGAGAAAAGTGCTCAAACAGATGTGTAGATACAGATGTAATCCAGAGAGACGAACTGGAAATTAGGACACTAAAGTTCACTTTGTAAATAAAACTGAACACTAAATTTTGGACTTTATTAATCCCACGGTGGGGAAATTTAGAAAAACATTTCATTAAATAATCCTATTATTTGAGATTACATCTGTAGCACCTTGTTCATTGTGAGGTCACACTCATGCTTCCAATTGTTCACTTGATCCCGGAGCAAATGTAGAAATACATTTCTTCCTCTTCAAAGTTCCCATACAGACAAAATCTGTAGTTCTCCACGATGCGATACGAACGAGATCCATGAGGGCAAGAAGTTCTTATTTTGGAATGTTTTTATTTCATGCACTCTTTAGAAAAACAGCACCGCTTTGTGTGTTCAACCAGTTTGGTCCTCACCCCTATGTGGCTCCATCCTCGTCCTCTTCCTCTTGCTCTGGCAGGCTGCCGGGACAGGGCTCCATGGTAACAGCTACGCCCATGCCACTGCGTCCGATGGGCATGTCGGTGACACACGTCCATTCATTTCTGTCTGGACAGTAACACTCAACGCTGGACAGGAAGCCATGCTGGTTAAAACCTCCTGAATACACACACACACACACACACACACACACACACACACACACACACACACACACACACACACACACACACACACACACACACACACACACACACACACACACACACACACACACACACACACAGTAAAGTTAATGAAGCTGTTAAACAAATTAGGGAGCTGGTCAACAGATGTTTCAATGATTAATGGAATTCAAGTAATCCGTTAGTAAGCAATTATTTCTCAGTTTATCAATAGATTAGTAAAATTATTTTATAAAAATTCTAATTTTACTTTTTGATTTGCAGTTGATTTAATTTACTAATGTGGTTTGTTACTTCTACCTCTGCATATCCGTTTACTCTAAACATTTGAACCATATTTACTCTATTAAATTATACAACACTGAGTTATTGAGCCACATTATAAATAGAGCGCAGTCCAAACTGTAGTAACAGACAATCACATATACCAACTTGTCTACTAGTCAATCATAATTATTTAATCATCTAATAAATCTGTATTATTATTCTTCGACATGTCTGCAATAGAACTGCAAGTGTCATGGCATTTACAAAAAATCTTAAAGGTTTTTCTAGTATAAATATCTGACCTAACAGATGTGAATAACATTTTTCCCTCAGACTCGTGAAAAGGTAGAATGGGTTTAAATATATGGAACAGTTCATGTGCTGATTCAGAACATACCAGGATTGACTACAGACAATCAATGGTCATCAACATAAGTGTCCTCAAAAATAGTACACAAAACACTACCACAAACTCTTATGGTTTATTTTCTGACTACATGTCCAGCTCCCATTGACTACTCAAGCTCTCATAATATTATTGTGATGAGTAATGTAACTGACCGAGGACAAAGATGCGTCCCTGATGGACTGCGACTCCATGTGCACTGCGACAGTGCTGCATGGAGGCCCTGGGCTCCCAAATGTTCCTGGCTGCATTGTAGCGTTCCACAGAGCACAGCTGGCTCCGCCCATCATAGCCTCCGACAGCATACAGGTAAGAGTTCACACACACCAATCCTGCGGAAACGAAGCGAGAGGGAAATAGTATGAGAGGGATGCAATATATTAATTTGTTAAATCTGTGTAAAAAGTGTAAAAAAAATGGTAACTCCGAAAATTACATGTTAAATGGTGAACTTCAGCGGTATTGATAGGTCAGATTTTACTTTGTTGGGACAACACAAGACTAGCTGTTTCCACCTGTTTCCAGTTTTATGCTAAGCACACAAGAAGCACAAAAAAACCCTGCATACACTCAATTTAAAACCATTATTTTAATTGAACTAAACAAAGCACTAAAATGTCCACATTTAGTTCTGCTAAGTCCTTAACAGGCTCTCATAAAGAGAGAGGCTCGCACGCACGCACGCACGCACGCACGCACGCGCGCACGCGCGCACGCACGCACGCACGCACACACACACACACACACACACACACACACACACACACACACACACACACACACACACACACTCACCCAGTCCGCTGCGTATAGTGTTCATGGGAGCCAGCTGGTGCCAGGTGTTCGTGTCCGGCTGGTATTTCTCTGCAGTGTTCCAGCGATTCTGTCCATCATACCCCCCCACCACATACAGAGCCCCCCCACACGCTGCCACGCCGGCTCCCAGGCGAGCCACCGACATCGGACAAACAAAGGACCATCGATTAGATTCTGGATCCCACCTGCAAACCAGATAGCAGTTGTGCAGTGCAAGGACAGTAGTCAGAACACTGGTAATCTGTTGACACATCCTAATGAATACATGTTAGTCAATTAAAATAATCAAATTAATGTGTAAGTGCTGCAAACTTTAAACAGAGCCAGAGGAGAGCGGATATGTGCAGTAACCTTCTCAATCTACACCAGCCAGTCAATTTTAAGTGGATTAGGTTAAGCTGGCAACCGTGCTTGGTAACTATCGACAAGCTTTATTTGAAGCCAAAGATATTGTCACACCAGTGACAGCAGACGGAGATAAGAAAGTCCACATGTAGTCCAGCAGACATCTCAAAAGACATCAAGTTTTCACTGTGAACATGGTGTCTTTGGGGAAAAAAAAAAAACTGGGCTTTAAGAACTAGTTTGGCATAAAGACCGGAGGCAGGAGGAGACAGCTAGCCTGACTCGGCCAAAGATTAAAAAAAAAATTAAAAAAAAAAATCTTCCGAGCAGGACATCTTCAGTTTACAAATCAACACATAATCTTTTTATTTAATTGTAGAAAAATTCTGTGTAAAAAGAAGCAGTGGATTTACAGAAAAACAACCCTCTTGTAAATCCACAATGTGTAGCTTTTACACTTGTTTTTTTTTGGACAGAAAGTATAACATGTTCATTTTACCATTAGACTGAGAAATACTGACTTCTCCTCTGTTATCAAGTGTTTATCCTTAGCCTTCCAGCCTGGTCTTACCAGAACTAAATTGAACTCATGAATACACAGGTCTATCCATGCTCCATTGGAGCTTGTTTCCATTCATTGCATCCTAATGAGCGTAGACCTCTGGTTAATTTTAAAACTACTGGAGCAGCCTCTAACCAATCTGCATTGACAACATGCGTCATCAGTGTTGTGCACCAGAACTCATCAAGCTTTAAACAACAGAGACCCTCACCCAGTGTGAACAGGGTTCAACACCATATTTGTAGTGGCCATTGCAGACGTCGTAAAGTAAATTTGAGAATACCAGAAGCATTGTTCTCACTCTGGCTTCAATTCATTAATATTTGCTTGTGTTGGTATAACTTTTCGCATTGCTTCATGTAGTTCTAACTCCACTGCAATTGTTGGAACTACATTTTTAAACGCTTCACTTCATCATCCTCATCATCATCACACTTTGCAACCCCACTGTACACTGATTGGTCCACCCTTCAGAGTGGCTGAGCAAACCTTAATGCGAGCAAATACGTGTATTTCCTGAAACAATGACTTGGTATTGGTATGACAAGGTATGACAATGACAACAAGGAGTTGGATCATGATGAGGCAGGTTGGACTGAATGTACTCTGACTCGTTAATGATTAAAAGGATGTTGGCTAAGTTGTTAGCACAGTGTATTTCAGCTCTAAACTGCTGATAGGAGACTGACTGATATTACATCACCTGCCCTCCAATGATGGCGAAGTGCCCTCCAGAAAAGCAGAAAAATTAAAGTCCTGGGTCATCGTGCTGACAATAACCCTGCGCTCTGAACACTGAAATTATTACATATGCATCTGCAGCAAAGGCAGTCAGTCAGTCAGTCAGTCAGTCAGTAACAAATTATAAAGCCCAATCTCTATTTAGCAGGAAGGTACAACTCCCCGCTGACTCTCCTGCACGTTGCTGGGATTCATTTGGGAAGCACCCTAAGGAGAAGAGCCTTTTCTGCCAACTATTATTACTATAAATGCTCTAATCTCCTTTGATGGGTTTCATGTTGAATTTTCATTTTAATCGTTTTATTGGCTTTTATTATATTTAGCAGCTTCTCGTGAGAAGACTTTCAGATAGCCTGTGATGAGTTCTAATAATTCTCTTGTGACTCGCATCTTTTAGAAATCTATACCTTTTAATTTCAATAGGGATCGAGGTTGCATTTGAAGCACAGTTCTTTAGATATAGAAAAGAAAGCTAATAATATCAAAACAAACTGTCATTCTCAGGACTTCTCTTTTTTGTTAATTCACTGATTAAATCTGATTTATAACAGCATTGAAACTATTTCTGTCAGCAGCGAGATGCAAAACATTCCCTACAAAATTGACATTCCTTGGAAGTTTGTCTCAACATGTTTTTAAAGAGCTCATGTTTCTGTCTAATTAGGCAAATGCCTGCAAACTTCTTGACTGCTCCTTGGGCTGAATGGCAGCTATTCACTTCAGCTCTCTCGTGCCATTATCCATACTCACACTGAGGTAACTGCACTTAACCTAACAAAGTGTGTACAGGAGAGAAAATATGGGCTCATTACCTTCATCCTCGGAAATAAAATGTCATTAAAATCAAATTATTTCTTGAGTACCTACTTAAATAAGTAGATCCTCACACATATCCGTTGAACACCTCAAAATGCCTCACCTCTCCACCGTGTTGTGATGTATCGAGCCCTGGGAACCTCCGACTGCGTAGATGCAGCCGTCCACCACGTCCACGCCGACTCTGTTCCTGGGGATGTTGAGGGAGGCTCGCTGGCTCCACTGGTTGGTCATGGGGTTGTAGCAGCACAGGGCGTTGGACTCCGTGTTGTTTTGAAGCGACAGGTTCCTGCCTCCAACCTTGGTTAATAAAAAAAAAAAAAATTACCAACAGTGACATCAACCATTTGTTTCTGAACTACCATTATGGAGTTTGGATGAGGTCGGATTTCGTCCGCTGCTATCTTGCCAGTTCGGAGTGGTTTGGAGCCAGAAGTGACCATATTTGGACGAGCTGGGGGAGTGAGCGGCAGATCTGACTCAATCTGATTGGAAAACCAACAATACTATGTCCCGCCCACCGATAGCGGAAACCTGGCTGCACCACAGGCCTGTCAATCAAACAGACACGCCACCAAAAACACATCTTTTTGAGGTCTTTTTTCTAATTAATGACGAGATTATTTTCAGATGGACCGCCAGAAAACTACTAAGAAGAAGGGACTTTAGCTAACATCACCAAAATAACTTTTATCAAAATTTATTGACTTTGTATTTCATGAAAGAAGTTGAATGGGAGTCTATGGAGACGGAGGCTTTTTGGAGCCAACCCTTAGTGGCCCTCGGTGGTATTGCAGTTTATGGCACTTCGACATTGGCCTAATTTTTCAGACCCGGAAGCTACGTCCACTTTTATATACAGTCAATAAACTAAACTACTATTTCCCCCTTTTGTATATCTCATATATTATATAACTGTATTGGAGTTTATTGCATTGTGCCCTGTATTTGAGTATTACTCAGAGATTACAATTTATTTCAATGGTGGTGTGACAGAACGAATGCAACCTACAGTGTAGAGCAGTCCAAACAGAGCACAGGCTCCAAGACCACTGCACGGAATTCCCATGTCAGCCAGTTTCAGCCAGACATTCCTCCTGGGATCATAAGCCTCCATGAAGGCCAGTGAATGCTGCCGGTATCTGAGCATAGGAAAGGAAACAGTGAGCGGGTCGTTAACCAGAAGAATGCCCAGTGAGAATGAAGAGATTTTACAATGAAAAACTTTGCTTTATTTTTCTTTAAAAATAATATAAACCCTTTCAGATAGAGGGCGAAGGGGATAGTGACATTATATGCTGATTCATGAATGGACACAAACTTTGCTTCAGAAAGTAATTCAGGTGAAAATAAAAAATCTTCTCCTCCATGTCAACCAAAACCACACTGAACACCCTGTTTGTTTCTGCGCTTTTACAACAGTATCATCCTATAAAACAGGTCTATAAAACAGAACATGACCGCTAATTACGTAAAGACAGTTTAAGGGACAAAGTTTGAGTTAAAAAACATTTTACCGCTAGTTTTAATATCACCACATTAGTTACAAAAACCTAAAGATGTGGTGAAAACTTTGTCACGTCCATTTAGATTTCTCAGATTTGCTCTTCTTTGTATCTTTAAAACTTTAACACAAAACTGTGAGCATACTTTTTTGCTTTTGAGAAAAATAAGTCAACATACAGTTTGAAAAGCTTTAAAGAATAGGAGGATCCAGAAATTAGGGCACCTCTGTAAGACAGAGTGTGTAACCTGCTAAAAGCCACTGGATGGCAGACTGCATCACTTTCTGGATTCATGATGTGCATTCAACATGATAAAATGCAGTCTGAGCTCATCACCACGACAAAGTGTTGTCTTGTAATTACTTTGTGACTATTAATACCAGGGATAGCTCTCAAAATATTTTCTGTAGCCTGCAGAGTATCTGAGAATTAGCATGCAGCATTGTTTGTTGAGGACATATGATAACTACCCGCCGGCCACATAGATGAGTTGGGTTCCTCGGTTTGGTGCAGGTGGAAGCTTCCTCAGTGTCATTTCCTGGAAGATTTTAGACAGGAAGTCTTTACAGGAGTTTGCCTGGAGTTAAAAGAAAGGCCAAAAAATTTAAACCTTCAAAAAGTAGGTAACGGAGTAGATAATTATTAAGGGAAGCAAAAAATGTTTTCGTATATCACTTACATTTTTGGACACTACCAGGATGAAATACCAACAGCGAATGTTCGCTTTCTTTTGCGAGTACAAATCTGACTGACATTTACGTAACAAGACAACAAACATCCTCTGAGGCTGCAGTTTACCTTACTGAGGATGGGGCAGGACAGGAGCTGGTTCTTCAGGAACTTGGGAGGCAGCGCATAAATATGAACAGCATTCAGGAGGGCATGGAGGTACTGGGCTCTGCCCTCCATATCCCAGCGGACCCAGTCTGTACAGGCCTTATACACCTGCATAAGGATTATATTGAAACATATCAATATGCGATTTGTTAATCTACAGGCAGTCTTGTCAGATCAGGAATCATTTGAGCACATTCATTTAGGTGTATTTTTCTCTTATAGCTTGAGATAATAACAGATCATTTATGATGACAGAAAATCTAAACTTTACAGCTCAAATTCACTATTTGGGCACATTTCTGTGACTTGTTATGTTACTGTAATGGTTTGACACTTACAAACGCCTACAATTGAAACATCACAGTGCAAAATACACATTACGCTTATATTTTACCAAACAGTACAATCACCTATTGAAAAAAATTCTAAAAACAAAACATGTATTGAAAGTATGCGATGATACGAATTCAAACATACTGTGATTGAAATATTTTTTGTTAAAGGGATGCCAAGCAAGTTTTAGCTAGTAATTTGAATGCCACACACCTCAGACTCACAGAGCACCTTGAGACTGTCCTGACTGATGAGCTCCAGCAGCTGGCAGTGAGACAGGCTGAAGAACTCGTCCTCTTTGGTCACCTAGGACAGACAGACATTTCAGACTTTTCAAATCAAAGCATCACTTCCATTAATCCGAGTCGACAGGTATGTATTAAGATTAAAAAAAAATTATAGATGAGACACAAACTCAGAGATTCACACACTTAAAAAAGGTAGTGATTCCATGATGTTCATGACAAAAAGTGACGTGGAAATACTGCTATCACAAATATGTGCAATATCGGTAAAACACAAGTATGAAGTAGTCGCACTGATCAAGTGCGAAGTTTGTCCAAGACAGATCAGCGGTCTTGGAAAACCAGTAAACTTTTCCCAGTTATCATAACATATGAGTACAGCATGTAATGTGACATAATTCTGTTTGAAAAGTTGTGACTAATTAACTATGCATTAAAAAACATAAAAACTGCAATGTTCTGGAGCTTCTTTGGTGATTTATTTAAATAAAATGGCCATTTTATTCTGAATAGATCAAAGTTGCAATTGATTGCAATTGATATTTTGCTTAATGAGACCGAACAATCCAGCTGCCAGCCATAAGGCCACAACTATTACCCGGTGCGAGTCAAGATGATAAACAAAAGACATTTGTGCAGCAGAAACTCCGCAGTGCAGAGTTGCCACATGTACGTTTCATGCCACATTTTCACAGATGGACCCAATGTGGCCATCTCTCTGGCTTGACAGGAAATATGGGGCCCTTAGAAGTAGAAACCGCACGGGTCAAACATCAGCACTAACATCAACAATGCTTACAACACGTCCACAGGTATGTGTGTGAACATGCATTACTTCGAGTATGAATACTCGTGGTCTCTCGCACGTTGTTGTAGTGCACACGTGTCATGGGCCTTACCTCACTGAAGTGTGTATTGATGTACTCTCGGCTCCGCTGGTGTAGTTCTGTGCAGCAGATCTCTTCTGCGAAGCGGGCGATGCCGATAACGTTAGCCGGCTCCAGGTGCTTAGTGAGGAAATCACAACATGCTTTGGCCACGTCCTCCATCTGATACCTTGTAGAATATAACATACAAGAAGGGAAAATTCTTACTGCCCTTTATATTCTCAATCTAAAAGTATAACTGAACTGTTATTTAAGGCATTTCACTCTCCAAACATATGTTTTCAATGTGTTTTCACTGTGCTGCTGTTTATGTTTACCTCATGGCAGCCAAAAGAACGTGCAGCACACACTTCTCTCCCACTATAATGTGGGCGGTGTAGGCAAAGTCAATAAGTCTTCCCACCACCTGGGGGCAGACATCTCGCAAGGTGACCTCAGAGGCGAAGCACTCTTTAAAGCTGCTGGTGAACATGGCTCTAAAGTAGGGGCTGCAGGAGGCCAGAACCACTTTGTGCACCTGGAAAAAAAAAAAGGTGTGTTTAGTGACAATGGACAATGACTGACTGACAAACAGATGTCTGCTTTGGGGCCCCGGAACTGACAGATTGTAGTAAATAGATTATTTTTCACGACGAAAGCACAGGTTAAACTAAATAATTAAAATGAAGTTAAAAAAAACAACATAAAGCTTTATATTTTCCTTTCACAAAATCATGAATATTATGTTCCATTTCTACCAAAATAATCCCCCTAAATTCGACACATGGAAACTTGAAAGTTCCTTTTGTCTTCAAGATAGTATATTCATCTTCAAATGGAAATAAATCCTGTGACTACAAGGAGTGTGTGTCAGAGTGTGCATGTGTAAAGGCAAAGTACTCTTTTAATTAGACTTAACAATAATGACCGAATCTGGTATTTTTTTCTCAGTCTCGGGCCTTGGTACTGTTCTGCTAGTTTGTAAGTTTAATACATGCAAATTTACAAACTCACAAAATTTTGAATATTTAAAGAAATAATGGGGAAAAAAAAGTCTGAGACGCTGGTGTGAGAGGATCTTGCTGCTGTTTGTTCACTTCTTTTTTCATTAGCTTTTAATGGACTTTTGTTGTATTTACTGCAGCTTGATGTCAGTCTCCTTTTAACCCACTCAACTAAAGTTTACTTGCTCACAGTTCTTATTTTTCATTATTGCAATTTTTCACTTGTTTTCTGTACAGAAAATGTCCTTGGGTTATACAATGCTCAAAATTAAATTCATTCTGATCATTCTTGACACAAACTGCATTACGATTTTAATAGTTCAGACTACCGGTTACCTTGAAGTCCACTGTCCTCTCCTTGTAAGTGACATGTAGCACCAGGTCACACAACAATTCCTGCCGTCTGAACTCGTCCATGACCTGCAGGGATCTGGAAGCGTGGCTCTCCACGGTGTAGTCCAGATACCCAGACCCATGCATGGAGGGAACCACGATAGCTGAGAAATCTGAGTCACGTGTGGGACGTTTCTTCCTCATGGGGCAATGCATTCTGGGATAACTATATGGGTCACTCCAACTTCAGTTTTTCATTGACGAGGGATTGTTCCCTGTTCAGTCATACAGTCCTCTACAGTTCAGGGTTTGTAGTTCTTATCCCACTGGGGTTAAACTTCCAACAGAGGAAATTCTTTTGGTCTTCAACTCATCAATATAAAAGCGACACTGAGCAGATGTCCTCAGTTGCTCCATTATTGCCGACAGTTTAACACAAAAATCCTTTTAGTATGTCGACATTTCCCAAGAAATTAGGGACGTGAACCACTTGATAGAACCATCCATCAGTGATCACACCCAGCAGGGAGAACGTACAATCCACAGAAAAAGACAGTTGCTGCAACAAATATGCTTAGATCATGCATTTCTCTGCACATGTACAGGGGAGAAACAAACTCACGGCCACATAATACTCGCTCATCCTCATATCCAGGCTGCGACATGACTGACAGCACTTGTGTCAAGATCAGACAGCTCCCGAAGCACGAGTCAAACTATAATCATTACATTGCTGTTGGTCCAGACTTTACGTTTTGGGTTTTTGAAAGTAATCCATGCTGACATTTCAGAGAGTCCTCTGCCATTTAGTGCTCCACAGGAGAAAGGGAAGCTGTTGACGAATGCGTGTAACAGGGATTTCCTTGACTCTGTCTGTTGGGATGTTTATTCTGAAAAGAAGACAAAACAGAGAAAGTTTAATAAAACTCTTAATTTTTAGAGGCTACAAAAGAAGTTAATAGCATCAAAATCTCACATGACTATGCTGTTATTCCCTTGTGTAAGTAATTTGTATGCGGGTGTGTGAGTCACACACTTCAAGTTTCACTTCCTTGCTACTAAAGAGTAAAGATGTACGCTGTTGAAGTGTATCATGCCACAGCTTTCACCGAAGGAAACGGTCACTTTATTTTCAGTTTGACTTCTTAGGGGAAGTGATTTTCTTCAACAACCTGTACAAGCAAGAGATTGTCATGTCCAGTCTCCAAACAGATAATTTATAATGAAGGTTGTAAAATCTTTAGGTTACTTAAATTCTCCTGAGCAGCTTAATTGACTCCCTTTGACTTCAACCTGAGGCATGATAAAGGAGTTTATCTTTATAAACTGAATTCTGGAAAAAGGGGTACTTCTTCGGAAAAATGTTGTTTGAAATCCCTTTTTGACACTTATTTAGACAGAGTAGATAAATGCCATTTTTCAAATTAGGCCAAAAACTATGGCTTTAAATAACTATTTAATATTTCTATTATCAATGAATCTGCTGATTAATGTCTTGATTAATGAAGCAGCTGAAACCAGAGGATATGAGCAAAACAATGAATTGATTATCAAAGTATCTAATAATCCATTAATTAAATAATCATTGCAGTTCTACCTCAATCAGTCATTTCTCCCTTTGATAAGTTCTCGAGTTTAAACTCTTTTATTTTCCTCTCTGCTCACTTTAAAAGGCTCAGCCAAACTTCAGACCGTTACAGTCAGTGCGTGAGTCACAGAGAAGTGACTGAGATTCTGCAGACAGCAGCCAGCTGATAAACATACACAGAACACACATTCACACTATTTAAAGCAACAGAGGGTATGAATGAATTCCTGCCAGACACCAGAAGCTGCCACTCACCAAACACCCGACTGTTTTTTTTCTGAATCACATTCACTTCTATGTTCCCACTTACTCAATGGGAGCATCTGTCATGATACATGTCGCTGAATGTCACTTGACAGGTTAGTGTTGGTAGTGAAAATGAGATGTACTAGCTCTGAAAATAAGGTGAAATAGCCACACTCTGTTAGCCGAGCCTACCTAGTTAGCTGGCTGTGTTACATGTTAAAAATGCGTACAAATGTAGTGTGTAAATAATGTTGAGCTCCATTTCCTTCCTGAAGACGCTGTTTCTTCCTTCTCCATATTCTGACTGCACAAATTGAGCAGATTTTCAGGGGGCAGGCATGTTGCCTGTTTGTTGTCCTCACGGGAACGTTCTCAAATAGGAAGTAGGATGTTCCCAAATGGAAAATTTCCCAATTCTCAGCTGCCTGAATGCACAGTCAGCACTGTATGTCAGTTTAAAATAATTATACGGGTTATAAACGATGCACCTGTCTCTAATAAAGCTAAATTAAGAGTCTTGTTATATTATACAGTTAATATGCCCCTCAGGTAGAAGTATTTATCACGGAGGCAAATATCTGATTCACGACTACAACCTGACCATCAATCAACCATCAATTTGAGGAAATTCAACAACAACAACAACAACAACAAAAAATCAGATAACGCTACATCTATCACTTAATATCTGTTTTCTTAAAGCAATTTGTCGATATGGGGAACATGCATAAATCTTTCTTACCAAGTGTTAGGTGAGAGGATCGACACCATTTTCATATCTGATAAATATGAAGCCACAACCAGTAAGCAACATATAATAAAACCCATTACTAAAACGATAAGTCGTGTTTTCCGGGCACTCTGTAGGACCATATGTCCTAAGGTAGGCATTGTCTTCCCATTTTAACGCTCGACATGAAAGCGAAAAGACATTTTTGCCATTTATCTGTAATGTAATGTAGTAAGTCAGGCTCCATTAAAGAAAGAAAAGGTAAACTGTTAGCGTTCAAATGTTAGTCTGAGAGGCACTACATCTTTGACCACGTTGCCAGAAGGAATAGAAACGGTGGATGACTGCTCAGTAAGGTCCAACAGTCACAATGGACTATGTGTGTAATAATGTTGGACTTCTTTATCTCCCTATTCTGATTTTCATTACTAACCTCAGAGTAGCTGCTGATACAAAGTGCTAAAAGTCATTGAGAGCATTTGTATGCAAGATGACAGAAAACCAGGGATTACTGTGGCCCTAAAAAGAGTGGGCAGTTCGCAGGGACCAATAGTGTGAACACAGGTTTTCAAAAATAAATTGTGGTTTATTTGAATCAGTTACATTTGGCTAATAACCAATGTGCGCACCTAGTTTTAAGAAAAATATGCAGTACATTTCTGTAACAAGTGTCTGAAAATGATCAAGATAAAACTCCCAAACATTATTCTATTCACTTGCACTCTTGTACCAATCTCTTATTCAATTCAAAGGTATTTGCAATTATTTCACATTTGCAAGGCTGTAGAATTCCCTAGAAATAGAAGGATATCGACGTGTATTGTGCCTCTTTATACTAAACAGCAAACTTAGACCAACTGATTGTCCAGCAAACATTAAATCTCTGCATTCCACAGTGTCACTCGCTGCCGCAGCTTGAAGCAGAACAAATCAGCTTTCGAGTTAGAGAGCAAGAAAAGACTTCTGTTATGCTGCCTGTTAGCTACAGTGCCTTTATCTGAGTAAGAAAGGACCTTAGACTCAATAGACATCTAAGTAGTAGATCCATTTCTAGCATGAAAGAGACAAACCTTGATCCTGCTATGACAAAACAATGCAGACCCTTTGATATCTATTCACAGAACATCACAGTTTGGTGCTTTTCTGTCTGAATAAAATTTTAAAAAAAATGCACCCACATTTTGGGGGTGTTCTACTGATCAAAAGCAAAAGGGTAGTTTTGGAGTAAAAGAGTGCAGCTTTGCAGAGTTGCACAATCAAATCCACTCAGCCTGGTGCTGCCTCGTATCTCACCCTGCAGCCAGCCAGCCAGCTTGTTTGCTGGTCATATGACCAAAAGTGTCAGACAGAGAAGGAGAGAGAGCAGCACAAAGAAATTTTCAGGGGAACATGGAGTGAGTAAGAGAAAGAAAAACAAAGTGGGAGAGGAGAGATGATGGGAGTAGAATGGCTGCATTCAGATGAAGAAAGATATAGGACGGAAAGAGATCAGTTTGAGGAATCTTTAATTCCGTGGAGCTACGTAGTTTTCCATAAAGGGGCATTGTTCTTGAATACTCCAGCCCTGCCTTGTCTGTTGATCAGACTTTACGGGGGTTAACAGTGAATTACTGTGTAAACAGTGCGTGAAGCTTGATTACTATATAAAGCATTGCTTAAGGCCACATTAAAACTGCTAGAACAATGGCACTACAGCTGACCAGTTTATTGATTTCACACAGATTTTGAAAGGGTAGTTTGACCAAGGTCCTGACCACTAAACTCACAGGTGGTAGTACTGTTTGGTTTAGTCGCATTTATTTCTCAAATGGCTGCCTGAAAGGAAGAAGTATGCAGATTACTGGAAAAAAAAAATAGCTTCAGTGATTTAAAAAAGGCGATCTACGGTGTTTATCTACTAAAATGTTTTTACTTTTAACATCGAAAACAAAGACAGAATCATTGGAACATTGATTTTAGCATTGGAGTCGTTTTTCATAAATCGGAGGCCTGGCTTTGTGCCGAATATGTAAAGACGAAACAAGCGAGGCAGAGAAAAGGAGTTAACCATTAACAGGCTGTTCCTGTTGGCCAGTTGCATACAGGACAGCACAGTAATCAGCTGACTCCAGCTTGTGCAGTCAGCTTTTGACCCGCACATACGACATGTTATGTAGCACGTTGTATAAGGAGTGAAGCTTCTCTCGTTTAACCTTTAAAAGCAAGATGTCTAAAAGTGCTAAGCTGTAATGGCCACGCGTCTTTTGAAAGGTTTTGTAACAGCTGTGACACAAAGTCTTCTGGCATGTCATCCTTCATACCATCTTAGCCGATTTGGGTCAAAGGTTGCTGATGACAAAAGCTCTTTTCTATTGCTCTGAAAAAGCTCCATTAGAGGAGGGATGAAGTGACATAGAAGCACTAAGTTAAAGATTTAAAGATACACACATTTAAAAAATAATAGCTGATCACCTTGAGGTGTTGATATTTAGGAAATAAACAGTGTCCCCTGAAGACACTTAATAAACAGATACTACTGCCAAGTGTTGCTTAGTACACAGCTTAAAACAACATTTGAGAATTTGGAGCTACAGTTATTCAATAAAACCTCCTGACTGAAGGCATGCCATATCAGAATCAATAAATACACAGTGCTCCAAATAAACAAAGACAATACCTCCTCATCTTAAAAAGTGTGTGCACAAACACATTTGGGAACACACTGCACTGATGACTGACTGATGATATGCTGATAAATGCAAGACAACCTCAAAAAAGGTTCTACTATTCTTAGTGTTCTTCAGCAGCTTGATCTGGATTCTTTCCAGGCCTTTAAGCAATCACTATTTTTAATCTTGAATAATGTGCCACTTATTTTCTCAAACTCAAATCATAAACTATTTTGTCTATAACATGTCAGAAAATTGTTAAAAAACAAGAGAAAACTAAAGTATAATAGGACATAAAGTTAAACTATAATAAAAAATTAAAAAAAAATTAATAGTCACGTCATTTTTCAAGCAAAAAAACCCTCAAATTTGATGGTTGCAGCTAATCAAATCGAATACTTTTCTCTTAGTTTCTATTTTATATGATTGTAAAAGTAGCTGTGGGATGGTTTTGATACATGTTTGACACTTGGATTTTTAAGGCAATGACCTGGAGATTCAAGTTTGACACAGTTGGACAACTAAGCAATCTGAATGTTTTACTTGGTTTCAAGAAGTTATGATGGTTCCAATCATGAGTAACTTGAGATATGCAGATGACACAGTCAACCGAAGAAGACCTACAAGCACTTCTCAACCGTGTTGCAAAAATCTCTGCCGAGTTTGGATTGTTGATAAATGTCAAAAGTTATGGTGGCAAGGAAAACTGCAGTATAAGCTTAAGTCTACATCAATCAAGTATATTTTTTCACATAGCTTGGTGCAGAACTAAATGACAAAAATAAATGCTTTGGGAAATAAGGCCACCAAGATACGCAGCCTCAAGAGATTCGTCTGGCCAGCAGCATTGCATGGCTGAAAGACATAAACCCTTAAAGTAACTGATGAAAAGAAGCTGACAGCATTTGAGATGTAGACAAATGGATTCTTAGGATACTATAGCCTGATAGGAAATCCAACAATTTCATAAAAAAAAAAAAAAAAGATTGGGACAAAACCAATACTTCAGGAAACAGTTATCAAAAAGGAAATTTTGCTATTTTGGGCACATCTTAAGAACTGATGACACACTGGAACACCTTGTGCTTGAAGGAAATGTAGAAGGAAGTCATTCAACCTGGATTGACAACATCAAGTAATGGACCCGACAAGCAAGAAGTCTGACAGTCATAAGATTTCAAGGAAGAAAGTGGTTGCTGAGGCACATGATAATAAGTTTTCTTTATATCTACATTTTTTTTCTTATTTAACTAAGTAATCAAGAAAATATTCAACAGATGAATGGAGATTAATGACAAATTTATTTAATTTTTTTGACAAAAAAAGCAATTTTTGTTTTTTGTTGACAGCCTAAAGAGACGTTCTTAAAAGGTTTGCTTGCTTGCCACAAACACTCAAAAACCACCAATTCATTAAACAATAACATACAGAAGCCCAAACCAGAAAATGGTCACACTGGAGCAGCTGGGTGTGAAGAATGTTTGGCATTTTTACTTGAAAACCGTTTATTGATTGAAGTCTTTCAGGACTTTATATACTTCATTCTTGAATTCACGAGGAGGTTTCTAAAACACAACAAATGAGAGCAGCTTAAACTGTGGCAAAAAAACAAAACAACAACACCACACAGTAGCTCCATTTGGCACTCAGCCCTCAGTTACAGAATACGTATACACAAAACAGAAAACCAGTTTCAATTCCGTTAGGAGTCTGCGCACTGGGGAGGAAATAAACTAATGGTCAACGACAAACTCACAAACTACGAGAGGCTTTTGTGCAAGAATGTTGTTCCCATAGTGTCACAAGTGCTGCTGTAAGACTACAAACGCACGAGAACCGTCTTGGATCAGAAATTTTTCTCAAAAGGGCGCGTCCACCCAGCGTGTGAAACTGTTTTAAATCCGAACAGCTGCAGATTCACTCACCTGAACGACAGCTGTTCAAACTCCGAACCACACGAGTACACGGAGCAGAAACCACCTCGGGGGAGTTTTACGCAAGAGTCGTCCAACCGTAGGATGTGTTTCTCCGCTCTCTGTCTTCTCCGGAAACCAGCAAATCTGTCGTCCCCCACGTCAAAGCGAGAAATGTGCCGAGTTGTTGTGAATGTCGTCGGAGCTCTGCGTCGCTGCGGGCAGACGTCCAAAGGCTGCTGTGATGGTGGCGTTGAGGAATTTCTGCACCAACATGACTCTGCAACTCTTTACACTGCAAACACCGTGCGCGTAATACGCATGTACAGAGACCTACATGGCAACAAGTCAGGAGCAGCATTCCTCAAACTGAAACTGAACCTCGGCCGGTCGCGGGACAGGACAGCTCCGGGATTTACGTAATAGTTCCACAGCTGAGAAGAAGAATCCATTCATCCACCCAGAACACACATTCACACTCTCAGAAGAGCTACAGAGGAAATCCACGACAGTCCCTGCGAAGTTTGATGGATGAGTCATTGAAAAAAAAAAGAAAGACAGATTCTGGATCTGCCCTTTTCATTTCCGTATTCTGTCCTGATGAATCATCGTGGCTCGTGGCGTTTCTTGTCTTTCATAAAAATGAAATCCAACAATAACACAAAGCATTCAGAGGATCATGTAAAATACATTATATCAGCTTCCAGCAATAGCTACATGCCATGAGAATGTTATGAGATTAAACAGACCTGCCAAAACCTTCAATTTAAATAAGAAAAAAAGTTTTCTTTGGAATAAAATTAAACTGAAGTGATTGGAACCCACTATCCTTTATCCCATATGTAATATAACAGACACATTGCTTTTGATTTTGGATGTCACTTATTTCAAATAAAAAAAAAAAAAAATGGACCTTAAACATAAAATGTTGCCCCCTTTTGAGACAATCACTGTTGTGTTTCACCTAATAAGACTTCATCTCAGCTGATGGTTTCTTCTTGAACAAACTGCTCCGGCTCTCAGGTTTGATGGATGCCTTCAGCAAGATTTGACTCTTTTGATCAGTTGCATTAAGATCAGAGTGGTCCAGTGTTGCCTTCTCATTGTTGGTTTTTAGATGCATGATTAAGATTAGTGTGCTATTGGAGCAGCTGATGTTGTGACATACAGAAAACATTCTTCCTTTTATCCATGCAAAGGACATTTTATGACAGGTCAACATGCATCTAAACAGATTGTAGTCAGGCTTTTTAATGTTTCTCTTTCAAACGTGGAGTCTTCCTGCATTTATCTTGGACATCTTGTACCTGCTTTGAAGTTCTCCTTGGGACTGATGAGTCAATCTAGCCCTCTGTTTAATCTTATGTATTATATGACTGTGGTCACACAGCTTGATGTTCCATCAAGCTGCTTGGAGTCTTTACCTTGGCAAGTATTTTCTTCCTTATCTCGTCAGGCAACTCCTTGTTTTTTCCTCTGATCCATGTTCAGTGTGATTCACACAACGACACCAAACACCTCATTTATGTCTTTTAAAAGGGCTGAGTGAAATAGTATACGATTTAGACACCTGTGGCACTGATTGAACACGATAGTCTGCTTGAAATACTACTTCAATCGCTACTTATAAGGTGTCAATTATTTTGTCCAGCCCATTTTAGAAGCTCTTTGCAGAATTAGCAGGAATTCAGCTCTTTTCACAGCTTCCTCATTTCATTCAAAGGTGTGCATGTATGCATGAAGAAAGGGCTTCCAGTTTCAACACTTTTCAAGAAGAATAAAGCATTGTTTTATGGAGGTGTAAGGCAACATGCAGGAAGACACATGTCATCACATGTTATTCAGGAGTCCTATTCACTGTAAATTAAATGCATGCCACCCGCCATCTGCTGCTGCTGTCTCTATGCTGACACAATGGGTCTTATCAGTTGAGGAGACCCCTGACATGTCACTGATGACCCCTGACTCACTCATGACTGATGCACGACTGACACTTGGGCCTGATAATTACACAAAACCAATACTCCTACTGACTGAGCATAAAAGTTTATATTTGAGTATACAGATATATGTGAGTATTGAACAAAATCGACCACAGTGGCAAAACCACCTCCATTTGCAACCCTTAAGGGCTCTAATCTCATTTTTTTTTTAGGTTTGAGCAAGGACAAGCAAACTGTTTGACAAAGAAAATCCAAACCATTGTTCACTTACTTTTTCTGGAGCTCTCGACAGCATTTGCTGTCTTCATCAGAATTCGCTCAGTTGTGATGGAGTTTGATGCTGAATCGAGATAATTCTCCCACTTCTGTAGCTAAAAACCTATCTGGAATATCTGAAAAATGCATTGTCACAAAGCTGAAAATGGAGTGTTTTTTATCAGCTCATAAAAAGTTGATGTTTCTGACATATGCGATTTGTTCTTCAGTTCCACGGTCCACTGCAAACACTAAAGCACTCCAGATGATCCTCTCACTATTGACTCATCATATTAAGTAAACGAGTTGGTCCAACAGTCTTATAGTCAACGTACATACAGAACTGCCTTAAGACCAAAGAATTTAATAAGATTATCCAGAATAAAGAGAAGCTTAAAGGTTTATTTCTATGGTGCTCCCTTGCATGATCTTTTTGTCCCTAAGGTACACAAAGCCTTCCACTTGGAGTAACTTCCTTCTCTTCCCTCCACTGGGACCTTTTTCTGTCTGGGACCTCAATCTTAGATATGTCATTGTTCATCCTGACCACATCAAACACAACCAGGCCTTATCGGTGCCTTGATATCCCTTTCATCAATATCTCAGGCAACACCAGAGGTGAGAAGCCGCACCCTTGGCAGGTGGCCACATTGGCCGTGTTTGACTTAATTCCAAGAAACGAAGTGCTCCATATGGACATAAGGTTTAATTAATGACTTGCAAAAGCAATCAAGGAACTCCCTTGTAAAAAAGATAGTGAGTGTAACACAAACTTCTTGCAAACCATGCAGACCTGTTCAGCAACTTACCATGACTCTTGGATTATCTGCGATAAGAGAAGACAAGTTAATTATAGCTGCCCTTTATTCTCTGTCTTCCATAATCAAGTTTATAATGATGATAGAAATTAAACTACAAACATTGTAATTGAAGTGCGGGTCGAATCCTGAATATGTAGAGATGTGTATCTTACTGTCGGCTCTTGTATGATTGTTTAGTATAGACTAAGTACATGATTGCTTTCAAACTTCATTACAATTTTCTCATCTGACTGGCGGTTACAGATGGGTGTGTTTTTCTATGGCTGCATATTTCTGACAGTGTCAACAGAGGTGACATCCAGGAAGTCTGCATGTTCTTATGGTGACATTAGTATCCACGCTTGGTAGCACCGCACCTAGCAATGCCAAGCACACAAAAACAAAAATTATTTACAGATAGGATGCCTGGATGGGATCACATTATGACAGCCCGCCAGGTGGCCGGCAGTCAGCCGGTTGCTTCACTAGAATAGTGCGCAGAAAAGTTTCTGTTTCTCATTAAAGACATAACAAATCATCCATAGTGATGTGAAAGAGTTTGGTAGTCATACCAACAACTGCTAAACAGCTCTTTTTAATTGTGATACATTTAATATTGACAGCTCAATTCACTCATATCTATTAGTACAGGCTTGAATCAGTCTTCTTGTACTTTGAGTTTTTTTTTTACCTTTATCTTCCTGACTCATGAAGATTTTTTACGCATACAACAAGGAATTTGTTTTGTCATGAATTCTTAATCCTTATCTCATTTTTCGTAAAGTTGTTAAAGTTGGAAATGCTCTTCCCTAAGCTTAAACTAAATGTATTCCCAGTGCAATAAAGGTCTTCTCTTAACCCTAGTTATGGAGAACAGACATAATAGTAAATCTCATTCAAAGGAAGATGCCTTTCCTGCCTATAAACACATTATGGAAAATGATTCACATCTGATGACTACTTTTGTGACACAGAATAAGCAATTAAAGGTGTGGTAAGTACATTTACCGGAATCCCTGCATGTGCACGTGTACCTATAAATATTTTACATTTACACTTTTTTAGCTGTTAAATTCTCCACTATGTTCACCAGCTATAGTTGCTAACTTTTTCAATTAAATTTAAAGTTACAATGTTTGATTGTTGTAGATTAGTAGTAGAAAGTATATTTTAAATCAGCTTTGTAAGGTTAAAGGGAAAAATAAATGTTTAGGTTAGGGGATCTTTGTTATCATGCATAGATAAACTTAAAGTAAAGGTTATAAAACATGTCATGGTTAAAAGAACGTTGACTGTTGCTTTGAAATGTGAAACAAGACGTTGTCTCCTGTATTTAACCATTTTGCTCCCGGCATATTTAAAATGACCACTGGAGGGCGTTGACATTTGTATGTAAACATATTGCACGTAGTATTATGATTAAGGTTGCATGACTGTCAGAAATCACTTAAAAGGAAATGAAAGCCCGGGTCGTAATAAATAGCATGCACAAACAACCTCAGGTAATTTTCTATGGGAGGACAGTCTTGTCATGGTCATATGTTTTCTTTATAAAATGGTCATTTGTAGTTAACCATAAGTAATTGGAATGAAATAATAAAATGTAAACTTTCAAGCAAACTCATTCAAATATATGTGCATAGTATTAAGTAATACATGCTCTACGTGACCATGCTTTGAACTCAAGTCTATTTTACAACTACAAAAAAGTAATAAAATAAAGTACAACAGCATGGTGACACAGCACAAAGTTAGTCACGTTTCACTTACTCTGGCAGTAAGCTCACTTCTCTTCTTTCTTCTTTCCTCTTTCGTTTCAGCTTCTGTCTCCTCTCTCTCGACATAAATCAAATACATGTCTAACTCACTGGTTATGACCTCAGTTTGACAGTAGTGACAGGGAGGGGTGGGGGTGGGGGGGACTTGACCTCATGCACTGTGAATGTGCTGCCCTCTGCTGTTTCAGCACAGAGACACAAGCCGTCAACAGTGTTAAATTTAGTTGACTTTAGATAATGACCAGTAGAAAAAAAGTAATTACATTGACTCAAGCACTGTAATTAAGCATAGCGTGTCAGTGTAATACTTAACTTTAATATGTTGATTTTACATTTTACGCACATTTTTACATGACTAAATTCCAGATGGAAATGTCATACTATAGCAAAGCACTACTTTGCAGAAGATTTACTGAAGTTACTGTTTCAAACAAGTATTTTTTGATCTGATTAAAAACCAGTAGTAAGGAAAGGTTTGATACTCATCCTCACTTACAGTATTATTCAACTCCAAAAAAAGGTTTATTCAGTCATTTATGGTACATAAGGAGAAGTTTATATGAGAAACCATTTAAACCAAACACACAACGCATTTAGGACTGCTGTTTTAGTGATAGTCAGAGCGTCAAAGCTAACGGAAGAGAAGTTCGTAAAAAATATGGAGGTATCAAAGGGGAGGTCAAAAACATATTTGGAAGTTTATATGCTGAAATATCTTTGTCACACACACACACACACACACACACACACACACACACACACACACACACACACACACACACACACACACACACACACACACACACACACACACACACACACACACACACACACACACACACACACACACACACACACAAAAACAAGCTATATGATTATTTTACCACCCTATGAATCTAAAAGATCTGAAGAGGAATAAATAATCTCTTCTTAATCAAATCATCAAACCAAAGAAAGAAAATGGCCTGAGGTTTACCTCAGATTAAAAAGACAGTTACATTGACTGTAATTTGAAAATACACTGTACGACACAACAAGCAATGATATAAATTTAGACAATCACAAAATGGGAAAACTTCTGCTGAATGAATCCATTGAGTTGCTACACTTTTTTTTTTAAAGTGTTTTCATGTGAATCGTTAAGCTCATGGTACAGGTGGCTTTGCCTCTCACTGTGCATGCTCTGTACAGGTAAACTAACTGAAAGAAAGGTTGCAGCCCATGCCCACACCATGACAGCTCTAAGAAATATTCACCACCTCTGGAGACAGTATTTAGCCTCCAGAAGCGGAGGACTCCTCAAACAAGATGGTAATCCTCTCTTTCTTATTCTAACAGCGGTTTATGCCTTGACGTGTGATGCCCATCACCAACAACACATTGAGTCCAGATGGGAGGAGGGAAAGGAGAAAGAAGGAGAGAGAAGGAGAAACAGAGACAGAGAGAGAGCACAGTTGATGTACATCTGTCATGCATTATTGCGGCGAATGGCAGCGCTGCTATCCTGGCTTTAGAAACTATGTGAGGAGGGGGCTGATGGGTCCTCCTTAAATCACAATCTGATTCCTCCTCCTCCTCCTCCTCTACGTCACTCCTTTTTAGTGACTGGATCAACGCACAAGCACACACGGGCAATCACATTTTCTGCCTTTCCCGAACACACACACACACACACACACAGACAGACAGAGAGAGAGGGGGAGAGAGAGAGAGAGAGACACACACACACACACACACACACACACACACACACACACACACACACACACACACACACACACACACACACACACACACACACACACACACACACACACACACACACACACACACACACACACACAAATCAGTAGGCTTCTCAACCATCAGTGCTTTCTTTCTGTCTGATACACACACACACACACACACACACACACACACACACACACACACACACACACACACACACACACACACACACACACACACACACACACACACACACACACACACACACACACACACACACACACACACACACACACACACACACACACACACACACACACACACACGCGAGCATGCACGCACACACAAACACCACTCGCTATCCCCCTATGAATTCCTAAGGAAGGAGTCAGCCTTCTTCATTCCTCTGGACACAACTTTTCCTTAACAAGGTACTGATGGTCTTGACCTCCTCTTCAAACAAACCCTTCCCTCCAATCAGCGAGGATTGTGGAGCTGGGGCTCAGCCGAGGCCTGTGGGTATTACAGAGGAAATGTCCTGATTCTCCTTGATTACTCCCTCCCTCTCCATCTGTCTGTCTCTCTCTCTCTCTTTATTCCCCCTCTTTCTGCCCCCCCCCTCTTTAAATATCTCTGTCTCAGTGGCTGCTGGCACTCCTGTTGTCTCCGACTCAATCTCCAACAGTTCTCTCCTGTCTCTGTCTGTCTGCTCACTGGAACTTCTGTCTGCTCTCCACTGCATCCATCCATGGGATTGTTAGTTTTACAGTTTCTTGGTCTGTTTCATCTATGGGACTGTCTGGACACTGCATTGTTTGCGCTTTAAGTGGGTTAAAGATATACAAATTGCCCCCACTGACATGTCTGATGGGGGTAAATGAACAGATATAATTCATTACAAAATCTGCTTAACTGTTATTTCAGGATGTAATCATCTGGGGCTATAATTCTCTAAACTTTGGTGATACGGACCACTTACTATAAAAGTATTTAAAATTCAGTATTGTAAGGCACATGCAAGTAATGATATCTAAATGCCAATACTTTAAGATATTGTATGTGGCAGGGATGTCACGTAACATAATAAATAGTTAAAAAACAAAAATAATCTGTACTCCTAATCCCATAATGACTGTCAAGCAAATTGAAATCAAAATCTGAGAAGGAATGACATGCTATTTGTTTGATCACTCTTTTATTTATTTTTTACTGTATTATGTTTTTCTCTTGTTTTCAAAAACTATTGAAAATTATTTGTTTAAATACAAATTCTAAAAGGTTATTTTTTCTTACTTGAAAACAATTTAAGTAAAGGAAACTGTTTTAATTTATCCATTTCCACATCAACTGCAACCCAAAAAAACCCAACTCTGATATCTTTCCTATCTAAAAAAGGGGTAAGGCTGGAATAAATGTCATCAAAGACATTCTCTAGACTTAGAAAATAACTCATAATTTTAAAACTGCCTTCTCAAAAGTTACAGTTAATTTAAAATCACATTAACTCAGTTCAATTCTTTTAAAAATCCAGAAATTATGAGTATTTATAAAATTATTTTATAACTTTAGCCTCTGGACATAAGACATTACCTATTTCACTGCAATGCTCATTTACAATATGTGTCCACATCACACTTGTTTGAACTGTATATTGCACCATGATGGGGCTCCAAACTAGTCGTACATGTAAATAAACACCTCAAACCCAGATTTAAGGTGAGCTCAAACGTTTTGCAGATATATGTGAACCAGGTCTTCCCAGCACCAGATTCATCATCATTCTGACGTGCATCTCAAACATCCAAGTGAGGTAAAAAAAATATATATATACATTTTTTGGGGGGAGATCAGAGGGCACTTAAAAAAAAAAAAAAGCCCTGAAGAGTATTTGAGCTTGTGTGTCTCATCCTTTCTCCTCTGAGAACCATCCCACTAGACATGTGCAAAAAGTTTACACCTGAGCCTGAATCTCAATGTTGTGGTTCCAGCAAAAGAAATTTAAAGCCCGCTGCCCTCGCACGACTGGCATCATTACAGAGCGAGTTTCATCGTGCAACAGCAGTCCTGCCTCAGCCGCTCTCTTGATTTCTCTGACTCTCACCGTTTTCCTCTCTATCACCACGTTTCACTGGCTCTCGATACTCTTGTCCTCTGCTCTGTGGTGTTTTGGATTAAAGGACTGCCTGGTTGAAAGATGTGGCTTTTACATGGCTCTCTGGGTGTGTGTGTGTTTGCCTTTCTGTGCATGTATGAGGAGGATTTGGGGTCCATTTATGCAAACACAAAAGAGAAGAAAGAGAGCTTATGAGCATGCATGTAAATGTGAGAGATGTGTGTATGTGTGGCCATAGAAATGGAAGACAATGGGAGCATAAATCAAACCAGCCGACACGGTGACACAACATTTTCTCTGACAGGGCGAAGAGGGTGACGACTGTCCGTCATAAATTAACTGTTCTAACGATGACAGTGTGAATAGGCGAGAGTCCGAAATGATCGGAAAAGTGACACCACCGTCTCAACAGCGTCACAAAATTCCTTTCACATTTCCTGGAAGTAACTCTGGGAGCATGAGCGGGAAGTGCCCCTGAAACAAGAGTCCTGTCTGAGTGAAGAGAAAGGGGGACATTGTAGGCCGGGACACAAAGGTCATCTCGGCTGTTAGGCTCACACTGTGCCTGGACTGCTGCTGACTCACTGCTGGTCCAACCAAAGGAGGACGACCAGGACTAACTTGTGTACGTCCTCTGCCATACATTAGTCAAATATTAGTCACAGTGCCCATTCAGATGATGAACATAAAGAGAGTTTCTGTTCCCCAGACACATTCTGGAGCCCAAATGTGGATGTCTCAATCACGATGTGACCAAATGTGATTACGTTTCCTCTTCCTCCTCCTGCTCGTCTCCATCAGTGGCAGACTTGGTGGATTCCTGCATCAGAGGAACTCCCACAGAGATCCTGACTGGTTTCCACTGAGCTGATGGCCCACCACTGCTTGACGGCATTTCTCCCTCTGTGGAAAAAGAGCTTCTTCTGTGAGAGAGAGAAAAAAAAAAAAGGCACCCTCATTGTCTCCTAGTTCTGAAGAATTTAATCTCACCAGATGCTGATTGGACAATATTATCTGACGGCAGTTATTTCTGACAAAACAGTGGTGGTTCACATATAATTATATCACGCCTTAAAACAAGAGGTGATGATTTTTGATCAGTAAACATGGATAGAGGCAGAGCAGATGTTACTCATTGGTTTCTGTCTGCTTAAAATCTGCTTTTATTTTATTATTACGTAAAGCTGGATTGCTCTTTCGGGACAAAACGTGAACAGCAAAAATCTTAAACGATCTAGAAACTGTTATTTTTGTAATACTTTTTAATGTTTTTTAGGGTGTTTCTAGCATAAAATTAGTTTTGAATCTTTAAAAAAATGAGAATTTCACAGGTTAATTAAACACATTTGTTTGATGATAAATGTAAATGTCAAATTAATGATGAATATGAATCTTATTGTCTTCACTGTCTGTTCCTTTTCTTAGTATTTTGGACTCTCTCTCATGTCAGCTATAACAGCATTTTGTTTAATGCATATTTAGTGTTCATCTTCTGTTTTATCTATTTATTTTATCATTACAGGATGGTAGTAGTATTTCTATCTTTGAACTGGTCTGTTGCTGTTTTCTACGTCTCTGTGCTGGCAACAGCTGTGGCTGAAGGCTTTATGTTTTTGGGTTGTTTGATCGTCTCATTCTCATGAACAGAACTTCTCAAGATAGCCTTGAGGGAATTCCTTCAAATTTGGCACAAATATTGATTTGGACTCAAGGATGTGTCCGAATGAGCTAATTCGATTTTGGTGGTCGGAGGTCAAAGGTCAATTTTACTGTGACCTCTAAAAAAATTAATTTGTGGCCATAACTCAAGAATGAATATGCTAATTATGAAAACTAAATTCCCACAAATATCAAACAGGATAAAAGGGTGAAGTGAAGACAGATATATATATATATATAAAGGTCAAAGGTCGTCTTCACTGTGACATCATAACGTTTTTAATTAACACTTTTCTGTCGATTATTCAGCCCCATAACTGAGGAGCAAAAGGGGAGTTAGTGACAATATTTTACATTTGGTCTGATTAAGAATTGACAACACTAATTGTTTGTGTCCACTTTGAAACTGAGATGATTGTACAGATCTTTTTCGCTTTCAGGTTGAAGATGTGTGTGACGAAATCAAGTTAAAAGAGTTAATTAAATTATCTCTGAGACCAATTTCCTCTTTAAAGCTATGTAACTTTTGTTCACAGCTATCAAAGGCTGATTATGGGCTTTGATAAGTCTAATGCAAGTTCAAAATAAATGACTTATTTTAAGCCTAAAATGTCAGCCTCCATACCTGCGGGCATAACTGCTTCCACGGTACCCATCACAAGCACATCCAATACAAAATAATAAAAAAAAAGATCTCAGGGATTTATTTACGCACAATAGGACAGGAATACGGTTATTCATCACATTATAATACAACTCAAAAAAAAAAAATCCATCATATCTGAGCAGAAACGGACCAGATTTAAAGAGACAAAAATCCTAATTCAAGTGCAAACAAAAAGGGTCTTATGTGAAAAAAGAGGCTCTGTCTCTCACTTCTCATTGACAAAGAGATAAATTTTTTTTTAAAAAAAGACACTCCAGATTTGGCAACCTTCCTGTAACACTCAGTGAGTCAACGGGCTCCAATGGTGAAAAATTGTAAAGCAGAGACCTGAGGCATGGAAAGTAACAGAGACAGGGTGATTCAGTGAAAGTGAATGGCTGAGTCTACCCATCACTGAAGGGGGGAGATATGTATATAAAAAAAAAAAAGGGAAAGGACGGAAAGAGGGAAATGACTGGAGACTGTGTGGGGAAAGAGAGAGAGAGAGAGAGAGAGAGAGAGAGAGAGAGAGAGAGAGAGAGAGAGAGAGAGAGAGAGCGAGAGAGGAGGGGCTTAAAAAGTATGAACTTGTGTATGATTTAGCTGCAGGAAGCATTAAAAAGGGGGAAGACTGCAAACAGGACGTGATATGCTCACTCTTTAAGGCTGTAATAAGGACTGGTTGCTTCATGGGTCTTCAGAGGGTGACTTTTTCCACCGGGTCACACTTTTTCTAGTGCGCTCCTTCATTCTCGAGAGTTGTCTTCAAACCCGGACCTTGAACCCGTGCTGTTTTTCCTCCCTTCTGCTGTGCGTAATTTGTATCCAGGATCGTGGGGTGGGGGGGGGGGGAGAAAAAAGGCGACACCACAATAACACGCGGACAAGGAATCAGCTCAGAATTAAGACGAACTGTTGGAAAATGAAAGGCGTCTTGGATTTCTGCTTGACTTTCCTCATGCTGCACAGTCCCGGCGTGCTGTCCTTGTCCACACGTAAGTTGCACACACAGATGTCCATCGATGCGCAAAGTCGTGGTCTCGCTGGGGAAGGGCTTGGGGGTTTGGACAGGCTATAGGCAGCCTTTTCGGTCCTCGGAGATCAATGCAATCCAAGTGTCACCTAAATAGTGTAAACACACCGTCCTGCTCTGGTATGTTTGAAAGATGACGCTAAAATGGAATATTATAGTACTGCAACATATTTTATAATTGTATTAGTCGTTGGGGCATGCTACAGTAGAACTACGAATCTTGATAAGAATATTATACTATGTTCTTGTGATATGTGAAATGATAAATACTATTTTGAACGGTATAGTGAGAGGAAACATTTTAAAAAGCCTACAAGCCGTCATTAGAGTATTGTAATAATATCTTGTGGGATCAAATTATTATTTTAATATAATATTTGTTATTGAATAATATATGATTATCATTATTTTTAAACTACAAGTCCCGATAAAACTAATATTTTAGGGACATCACATGAAATAAAAATACTGTGGACCTCAGAGGGTTTTCATAGAATGAAAAATGATCATCATATTTTATAAGACCTGTATAGGATCATATATGAATTGCAGTGAGCTTGTATTCAGTAATACTGTTTGTAAAATATTTTTCCATTGCAAAATAACACTGATTCCACAGATTCTTTCCTAAGTTGCCTTACATAATAAGAACTCACTCATGTCTGGGACACTTACACTCTGGTTGGTTTCTGGATACATAAAAAAAAAAGAAGAAGGACAAATGCCACTTTGTGTGCTTGACAGCTCCTGTTATTGATGTGCTCCTGCTGTAGTATATTGGTTGTATCCCTGCAGAGAGAACTCATCTCCCATGAGGCTGAATTTCAACAAGTCCGGCCATAATTCGTTTAACACATGGAGAGCATAGGGGCTTTACAGACCGCATCAAAAGAGTGACATCATTTGCTCTGGTTTTGGAGAATGTTAACCACCAGCTTAATACACAATAACGTAAATAAATCAAAGTTATGTCCGTTTCACCCGTTAAGTGGCTGGATTAGTTTTTATGGCGAGCTCACTGGCAAACAGCAGCTCCTCCGAGAGGATCTCCTGCTATTCATCCTGTTTGAAAGGCACCAATAAAAGAAAGTATAGTTTTAGGGGCTTAAAGGAGACAAAGGAGTTTGATCACAAGCTTCCCTGCTGTTTATTATAGAGCCTAATCGGTCATTACTGTTTTATTCACTGTAATAATGGATGGTGCGTACTCTTCGCTTGGTGTGCTGTGGTTTACAGATGCCATGAAAGTAAAACAGTTTAAATGTGGAATTTTCTTACTGACATATAATTGGTTTTTAGTGCTACTCATAAGCTCAAAACATTTTAAGTTTATGTGGACTGTTAGGAAATAATGAGATATTTATGCTGGATTTATATAAAATTTTTGACTCTGAAATACACAAAAAGGCTCCCAAAACAGACTTTTATACTATAAATTGCCTTTTTATATTTTTTTAAAAATATTTTTACATTTGCCATTTTTCCTGCCTGTGCTTGCCCTAAACTGACGTTAGACAAGATAATCGATCCTCTAGTGAAGAGCATCAGTTAAATACCTCAAATATAGATCTATATAAAAAAAAAAGACAACAACAAATAACATCCACTGTTTCCTCAATCGCTTTTCAGACATCGTTGCATGGCGCATTTTCACCAAATGTTGCGTGACTTCTCATCAAAATGTTCCACATGTACATCTATTGAAAAGCAGACAGAGGAAAGTAGGCTTTGAACTGCTGCATGGATGGGTAAACAGTTCTCTGGTAAAAAGAGGGGATGTCACATACCTTTGAAGACTGAGAACGTTAAGTCCACATAAGTCCACCGCAGACTTAAAATCCGCCATTGGAGACCGGATTCTCTTGAAACAAAAGTTTAACATTTTTCTCAGTTCAGCTTGCCCAGTAACTCCATCCTCCACTATCGCAGCTCATCCCCAGCCTGGTGCTTCAAGCAGCCTCAGCCTCTCCAAACAAATCATATTTTACAAGCCATTTCCTCCAGTGATCGTGTCGAGCAGAGACAATAAACAGCAGTAATTGTGTCAATCACTGTAGTGTTTGAACTGTGAAAGAAAGGGTGTTAGAGGGCTTCGCACCCCGCTCCGGGGCAATGTCCCATCCCGAGCGCCTGGAATACATAAACACTGATTGTTATTCAGCTGGATCAGCATATTATTGGCTAATCACCGCACCCTTTAGTCCACTGTATCCGGTGACAAAGACAACCAGCCTCCGTGCATGTGTTTGTTTGCGTTCATGCGTGTGCATGAATGCGTGCGAGTGTTGTGTCAAAGCTCGAGATGGGGTTATGATATTAATATTGAAGTGGAGTTACAGGTGAATTTATGTCTTCAAAGGCGGCTCCTCCATAAAGGACCATACAATGTCTGTCAGAGTAAGGTGGCTGGCAGCTGAAAAGATGAGGCCCCGGGCTCATATTTGTAGTGGTCTGAAAGTGTTGATGCTCTCACTCATCGGCTGATCAGTCATTTCTTCATAGAAGTCGTTATACTTCCATGTTTTCATAGTGTTGTTTACTTAGGTGGCGAGCATTATTCAAAGCCCTGAAATCTGAAGCAAATAATCTCTTCTCTTCTCTTCTCTTCTCTTCTCTTCTCTTCTCTTCTCTTCTCTTCTCTTCTCTTCTCTTCTCTTCTCTTCTCTTCTCTTCTCTTCTCTTCTCTTCTCTTCTCTTCTCTTCTCTTCTCTTCTCTCATTTTGTTCACCCGTACTGAGATCAAAAAGATATAATTGTCTGACCTTTTATGCGCATAGTGGTCAAAAAGTTCTCAGACAATTTTTTTGAAAATAGAAAAGTTGCCATTTCTTGTGAAGAAGTATTCCACGTTACGTGACTTGATCACGTTCTATGGGTTTTTGTGACCACTGGTGCGTGCACATTTGTGAATTCACCGTGGACTGAAAACTTGTACGTCAAATTTAGTGTCAAACTTTTGGGGAACAGAAAGAAGTTGCATTGAGCCAAATTGGCCGAGTATGGGTGGTGGGGGCCTACGATCTACGATTGTGCTGTTGCAAGCGAAAAACATTCCCAGTTTTAGCATGCTGTGAGCGGGCAAACAAAAGTACCATCGTGCCACGACAGATGATGGTTAAGGAACATCATGGAATCCTATATGCTACCAGTTGAGTTGACGATGAATCCTGGAGCACCCATTGAAAGAACCGGAGCCGTGTCTCAAGGTGATGAAAAGATACCAGGATAAGACATCAGGACTGGTCCATGTTATGACCAGAAACTGCTGACAAGATGAGGATTGTTCTGCTAACTCTGGTCCGTAGGAGACAAGTAAACATTGAGCCCAAGGCTTCAAGTACAGGATGTGTTTGGTCTGGAATTTGGAGAAAGAGAACCCCGTTATCCAGCTGGAGTTAGTGAAAAATACTCCAGTGAGGTCACTAGCTGGAGTTGACGATGAAGGAGAAATGGTACAGAGCTTCAACAATAAGGAAGTGCCTGGGTAACAGAAATGAGGTCCAGAGTTTTGTTGTACAGAAACTGTAAATAAAAGTTCAAGCAGATATCAGGGTGTTTGTCATTTCTTCTTCAGCCACACATTATTAACTCTGCTCCTTGAAAGCAAGAAGGAATCTTATTTTGGTATTCAGTCTAAACTGTAGACCAGTCACCATCAGAAGATATACTCATGTCATCAACTGTCTTCCTTTAATATCAATCTCCTCCCGCCCTCCTCCAGATGTAGCAATCATCTACCCCCAGGACCCTGTGCTTCGCATGGGGTCCAACCTGACAGCCAGCTGCTGGGTCCACCCCGACCTCGGTGTCCATGCCAGCTCTCTGTTCTGGACACTGAACGGTCAACAGCTGCCCAGCTCCCTCTACAGAGTGCTGAGCCCGAGCAACCTCAGTGTGACGCTGGCCGGACTCAACGCCTCCAGGCAAACATCCGGTGACAATCTTGTCTGTCACAACCACAAGGGACACATATTGGCTGGCTCCTGTCTTTACGTTGGGAGTAAGTTCACATCTACAATGTATAAACTTCACATTTCTTTGGGTGTAATGTATCTGTATTTGCCTCTCTGCTTCTCTGTGAGAGGTTGAAGTAAAGGCTTGTTACTTTTAAAACAAAGTGCCGAAGAGGACTGAGAGGAGGAATACACCAAAGAGAGGAGTGGAATGGAAAGGAAATGGGAATAAAGAGAAACAACAAGGAAGTAGTGGGCAGATTTTTAAGTGTCCCTGCACAGTTGTAGCTGTATTTCATGGTTTGTTTCGCTGCCTTCAGGCCCAGCGAGAGGCCTCACTGAGTGTGTCACTGGGAGACGTTTGACCACCTGTGTGGTCCATTACCCGCACTATCACTCACAGGGTATTTGCCTGACATTTTAGATACATACAAATACACATGTACTTCTGTACTTATGAGGACCAGCCTTTAAATTTTTTAAGTTTCTAAAGTAAACTTGATTAAACTTATTAATATGGTACCATAGGTGGCACTATTAAGCTTCCACAAAATTAACACTGAAACATTTTAAGAATAAAAAAAAACCAAAAAAAACCCCAAGATCATAATTTCTTGGGCAGTGTACTACCAGTGAACATTAAAATGTACTTCTAATTTTACAATATTGTTTTATGATATATGGTAACATAGGCTACATGTGCCATTCTTCTACATAGAGCACAGGAGCTGAAGCTAGCTGAAAAATCACAGATAGTCCTGCAGAGAGTTTGTTTTGAGCTGTTGTTTCTATTCTAGTTATTGTCTATATCAGTGAAAGACGAGGGACAGAGGCGCAGAAACAGAACAGAGATACAGAAAGCACGGGGAGAGAAGAAAACACTTTGGTAAAATCGTACAAATAGCCAGCCACACCTTATTGGTGCACACTGACACCCTTTTTGATGTATGACCATGATCCTCTCCAATATTAACATAACAAACATGGCTGACTGACTGGAAAAGGCCAATTGACCTCAGAATAAATGAATGTTAATCTGTGTGAAGAATGAATGGGATAATTAGGCTGCGTAACGAGCAAGCCTGAAAGGACATTCGATTATTTGGAGTCAAATGCTCGCAGTTGAATTAGGTGCATTAAATCAATGGAACACATGCTTTCACAAACATACACACACATGATGATCCATTCAGGATCTTGATCTCTGTGTGACATTAGTGTTGAGTACCCTCTGTTCTGAGAGATGAAGAATGTTGGCAGTTATCCAAAGTCTGACCAAATCAGACAGTACACATGCACACACAGGGACACACAGGCACACACACCAATAAGAAAAAAACCCCCCTGCAATTTCTGAGTAACATCCCGAATGGGTAAATTACATTCTGGAGTACGAGGCTGAAGTAATGACGAGGTAACTCACTGACCCACCTCCCTTCTCTCTCCCTGCCACCTCTACTACATCTTTCTCCACCTTCTCTCTTTCTCTCTCTTTTCTCATCTAATTCCTCTTCACCCACTTCTTCTTCCCACTTTTCTTCTCTCTCCATCTCCACCACATTCTCTCCCAGTGCCTCCAGCGAAGCCGGTCAATTTGACCTGCTGGTCCAGGAACACCAAAGACCTGACGTGCAGCTGGGCTCCAGGAGGAAAAGGGGAGACTAATATCAGCACGCAGTACAGGCTCAAGTATAAACTCAGGTATAGACACGCGTACACACACACACACACACTACAACTACACTGCAGAAAATATTAATCGTAGAAAGCAGTAGGAGCTTTTTCACAGTGTTTATGAATTCATCTTTTAAAACAGAATGTAGTTGGTAAATTATCTAATTGGCCTTTGAAGTAATGCAAAGTTAGCGATATCAGCCAGTTAGCAGGGCATGGGAACGACTGTTGCCTATGAGAGAGCTGATAAATGCATGGTTTAATTCGATCTTCACACTTTTCACGTTAGAGTATCACTCTTACAGCAGCTCCATGAACACCACTGCAAGCCAATGTCTTCCATGTCCAGTTGCTCAACTATGATTGGACAGTTGGAGAGGAGGGGTCTAGCAATTAATTGATAACATTTCAGAGTAGCATCTATGCAGACCACATGCAGAGACACATAAAGACTAAGCTTGTAAATAAAGTGAGCAAAGATTAAGTGAGATCCAAAGGTTAAAATATATATAACATCTACCTGGCCATTGTAAATGTTTTCAGTCATATTATATTTCATGAGATTTTTTTATGGCACAGATTCGCCTGAGAAAATCCCCAGAGACAGGAGGGTGGAAACACAACAACAAAAAAACCTTATCTTCAGTGGTAGCCAGAGGATGGAAGCCATTCAACAGTAAAAGCATCAAATTTCATGAGAATAAGGAAAATGGGTTCAGCTGGGAACAGGACATTTTCCAAAATGAGTTTCAGATGGGGCATAAACTCTCGTCACATTTTTACATCAGCAAATCAACAGTTTAAAAACACTAAAAGGGAAACGACTTGACACGCCCTACCAATAGCTGTGCCAACTGCTTTAAGATTTGTTATTGCTTTCAGATTAGTGCAATAAGAACTTAATAAAAACCCTACTACTGTATAAACTCTTAACATATTATACAATAAGTTGTTTACTATAGTCATGGGTATTGAATGCTGTCCTGACTTGTTTCAGTATTTTTTTTTCCCCTCTCAGATGGTACGGTACAGAGAAGGAGTGTGAGGATTACACCCACACACAGCCGTACTCCTGCAGCATCACCCAGGACCTGCACCTCTTCACGCCCTATGAGATCTGGGTGGAGGCCTCCAACCAGCTGGGCCGGGCTGCCTCTGATGTCATCACCCTTGACATCCTAGACGTGGGTGAGTGTGAGAAGAAATTAACTATGACCCTCTTCTTTTAACTGCTGCTCTTAAAGTTTAGATCTCAGTGCCAATGAGGCCTTCAGGCCTTCATCAAAGACATTGGATGTCAACTTTTTATGTTTGTGAGCCTTCAAAATGAAGCAATGTCTACCTGCAACCCCTTGTCCCAGGTCACATATGTCTATGAGATGACCTGATTTAAAAATGTCATAGTAAACCCTTTGAATTATACAATTAAACAACGAAAAAAGTAGTAAAACAGTGATCGCTAAAAATCTCTTCTTTTGGCAAGTAGGGTCTGCAGAGTAAAATATTCCATTCTTCAAGCATTACTAACCTAATCCACAATGGCATTTCTAAATGAATCAGGTTATCAGGCTAATTACAGCTAACTTGTCTTGTTAATCTTTAGAGAAAAAAAAAATTGAAGATCAATAACACCTTTATTTCTCTGTGTAACTAGCTTAGCTTAACATCAAGACAGTAAGCAGCATTAAACAGTTTATCAAAACTTAAAAATATGCCTTTGAGCACCTCCAAAATGTATTAGTTAACATGTTGTGTCATGTTTGTTTAATCCATACCAAAACCTTGATTTAACAACTATAATTTGTGGTTATACAGGAGGGCTTTGTGCCAAATTTGTTATTAGCCAGTAGCAGTGGCCCTAAGAGGCATTGAACAGGGTGGATCAAAAGGTTCTGAGACTGCTGCTGCTGCCCAAAATCGGGGCACAGCACTGTGACCTGCACGGAGCAGGGCGAAGTAATAACCTCTGTGAGGAAATATTCCAAGTTGCGTCATTTGATCGAAATCACTACCTGAGTTACAAACGTTTTTGTGACCACTGGTGTGTATTTACGGTTTCACCTTGGATTTCAGCAAAGAGCGCACATCAAAGTTTGTGTCAAACTCATGAAATTTACAACGGACACCCGTGAAAAGCTTCAGAAAGCCTACGCCAATGAAGCAATGAGCCTGGAAAGGAGTTTTGAGGGGCATTCATGTTTCGAGAGGATATCACTGTCCAGAAAATCACTGTCCAGAAATAAATATTTATACATGTGAAGAAAAATCAGCTTTTTTTCTTAAATAGTTTGCAGACCCCTAAAACCCTTTATTTCAAATTATAGAGGAGATATAAAAGAAACCACAAACCAAGATGCAGTTTGGGATAATGTGTATACAATGATACACATCTGAAGAATTATAAATTCATACTGTAAGACAGTGTAGAATAAAACAATTAAATATCTGTAACGCTACCTAAAATGGAAACAAGGGGGACAAGTTTTAAACTGAGTGGTTCATTCCTAGCCCTGTTCACCATCTCGGGACCCCTCACATTTACCTTGTAGCCCCCAAGCTGGTAACCGAAGTCAAAACAATTTTAGCTTTAACAAGTGTATCACATCGCATTATGCTTTCATTCCTGAAGACAGAACATTGGCTGGAGCGCTTTGGCTGCTGGATTCAAGAGGAAATTGTTCACAAGTGCTCATCTGGCTTCACACTGATAGGAACTGAATGGTTTTCCCTTTTAAAGCTTTGTTATGTGGTCTTTTGCTTAGCTTAGTGCGGTTTTAGCAAACGGAGCATGCAACAAGACCGAATTCTTCTCTGCTCTCATTATCCCTAAAGCACACACGCACACACACGCCCACGCACACGCCCACGCACGCATGCACACACACACACACACACACACACACACACACACACACACACACACACACACACACACACACACACACACACACACACACACACACACACACACACACACACACACACACACACACACACACGCATGCCCACACCTGGACAAGCGTAGGTGTGTGACAACTGGAAACGCCCTCTCTTTTGATGAGCTCATTTTCTCTTTAGTCATGCTCACTGGACACAAACACATACACACGGAAACACACACACACGGAAACACACACACACACACACACACACACACACACACACACACACACACACACACACACACACACACACACACACACACACACACACACACACACACACACACACACACACACACACACACACACACACACACACAGAAAACACTCGCTAACCCCCTGTTATGTAGCATTGGAATGTTCCAGGCTGATCCTCATACTTAATCCCATCTCCGAGGTGGCTGTAGACCCCCGAGGCCCGAGGAGTTTGGGCTTTGAGGCTTTAAGACTTGGACCTGAAATAATACAACCCGATTAGCTTGGAACTCTTCACCTGGTTCACTCCTAACACACTCCGGTACGGTGCCGGGGAAACGTAACGAAAGAAGACCATATATAGTTTCGGAGGGGAACATCTCACGAGCGAGGAAACAAGCATCCATCAAGCTGTAGTCTGCTTCTTTTTCCTAATGTATGCACGTACACACCTGTTTACACACCCCGAGGGCCGGGCAGGGCCTGGTAACAATACAGAAACAGAGAGGCAGGCATGTGGGCGGTTTCTGGATCTGTGTGTGTGAGTGTGTGCGGTTTGTCTCGCTCCCGTTGCCCTGGCTGTCCTTTTCATTCAAGCAAGTTTCCACAACAACAGCAGGTCATAAAAAAACAGTAACCACACCTGCGTCGAGCTGCCGTGAGTCACTCGTGTCTACGGTCATGTCCAATCAGTTATGAAGGCGAGGCGGAAACACCTACAGAGTTCCCTGCATTCCTCAGTTGTGGGGGTTCCCTATGAACCGAGGGACTGGAAGAAACTTGTATTGCTGTTTGATGTGTGTTTTGAGAGAAAACGTGTTGAGGAACATAACATAATGTTGGGAATCATTCATCTGTAATTAGTCACATCTCACTGAGTTTTATTGCCAAATGCATGTAATGCGTATTGTAACACATTTTCTTTCATCTGAGGGTAGGTAGCATTGTTCTTTATCTTAAGTAACATTTTAAAACATTTTTCTTCTAACAATTTTAAAGAGGTCAAGAGCATTTTATTTTGTCTGATATGGCAGAATCACAAGTTATTTATCTTTTTATCTTGGGATTTGCTGAGTCTTCTTGTGATAATTATCTTAAAAAAAAAACAAGAATGGCATGTTTCAATATCTTGTCTTAAAATTGTATCCAATATCCTATTTAATTTAGTAAAAAAAAAAAAAAAAAAAAAATTCTAATAATTTAGTAAAAAGACCTGTCAGTTGTATTTGAGAGTGGGGGAAAAAAAGCATACATGGTCAAATGGGTTGGAGGACTAAAAATAATTACACCCCCCCCCAAAAAAAAAAAAGTTTTATTCTTGTTAACATTAATAGCAGGAAAAATTTCCACATTTAAAAAAATTAATAAAATAATTCTCCATTATTCAAAGATAATGAAAACATTGGATGATAGCACTCCACCTTTTAAATCTCCTGGCGACAAAAAACAAAACCTCTAAATCTCTCGTGTCAAGCACTTTTTCCCTCCACCAGATCTTCTTCTTTCCCCCCTGTGTCATCTTATTAGTTTACTGGTAAGGGATGACGTTCTGAAAAGGGACTGTAGTTGATATTGCAGTGATCTTAAAAGCCCAAACAAAATGAGAGTAAAGTAAAAAACAATGGTCTGTCAGTGCTGATTTGTTTGTCGAAAAGATAATTGTTGTCAGATGAAAAAGCCTCCTCCGGCTCACACAAATCAACTCCTCACAAACTAGAAGGCACCCAGAGACCGCAAACCTCCACCAAAGCTGAACAATCCTTCAATGTGCTGTTACACATAAAGACATCACTCTTACTGATTTAAATTTCAATTAAATGGGTTTCTTGACCGAGCAAACATTATACTAAAATATAGAAAGAAGCCCAGGAGTTAAGATTTTCATGTTTTAATCAGAATTTATTGTTAAGTGTTTAGAATAGAAATTAACTTAAATGTTCTAATACATACAAAATGCCCAGTTTGTGCCTTTGGGTATTTAAAGCAGCCCTGCAGAAACGTTTAGCTTCTTCCAACTCAATGTTTTCATTTTGTGACCCGCAACTTTACTGTCTTAAGTCAGCAGCACCAGCCAGATAGTTTTGACCATGTACCAAACGCTAGAGGGCTTTTAATTTGAAACAATGAATTTTAACTTGAAATAAATGCAGGAAGTTGTTGCATTTGGCCACCCAAAACTTCAGTCAGTCACATGGCGTACAGCTGACCAATAGTTCTCTAAATGGTTCACTAAATGCTAATTCAGTCACTCACTCGGTCACCACTGTTGTGGTCCTGTCAAAAAGCCTAATGTTGCATTCCAATTTTTTTTTGTTGAGGGTGTTAAATAGCTTTTCTCTTATTTTGCTGTCTGTAAGTTGTTACACTGCTTCCTGATTGTATAAAATTGATTTTACAAGGTTCAAAGATTTCAACAGAAAGTGACATTCGGTATGTCCTATAAACTTGTTCACTGGGTGTTTCTTATTTACGTGTTTATTGTTATGATCAAATAAAGGCTAAACATCCAAAGTCATCATTAAAAGAAAAATAGAGGCACAAACAGTCAACGATGTCAGTGAGCTAAACTCTCAGTGCCCTAATACAGCAGGGGAATTTTTATGGTTACACTCAATTACAAATGTTAAAGCATCATCCAATAATCCGCTGATTATGTTTTCAATTAATGATTTAACTGTTTAATGCATAAAATGATAGAACATAATGCCAGTCACACGGTCCCAGTGACTTTTACAAAATATCTATATTCTTAACCGGAGTACAAACAAAAAAAAAAATTCAATTTACTCTTATATAAAACATCGAAAATGGGCAAATATTCATATCAAGCAAGTATGATCTAGTTTATTTTTGGAAACTTTTCATCATTTTATATGTAGACAGGATGTTCTTACTTATTAAACCGCTCCATGTTGTCTTCCTCCAGTGACCACGGACCCTCCGGCAGGTGTGACCGTCAGTCGTGTCGGACAGTTGGAGGACCAGCTGAGTGTTCGCTGGGAGGCCCCGCCTGCTCTCAAGGACTTCCTGTTTCAGGCCAAATACCAGATCCGCTACAGGCTGGAAGAAAGCCAAGACTGGAAGGTAAAGGACACTCTGTTACAAAGATGTAAATCTGTTCTCTTTGTCTCTCACACACAAACAGATACACAACTGCAGCTCTGTCCCAGCTGTTTCTCATCCTAATGGTGTAATCACCTCTAATCTAGACTGATTGAGGCCTCCTCTGCCAAATGAGTTAATAGTTGGGCCGGTCAGAAACTTTCATCAGTCATAAATCTAGAAGTCAAGTTTTCTTTGGGAAGAAAACACATCCCAAAACCACTGTGTGCACCTCTATACAAGCCTTTAATGAATGAAAAATACAGTGTAAAACCTTAAGCCGTGCAGATGGTGCTTCCCAGAAATCATTTTCCTCTGGGTAAGAGTGAAGATTCTCCTGTAATTAAGGGGGAATTACACCGATGTAATGTAAGCAAGTCCTTACTCGCAAAGTGGAAAAAGAAAAGGAGGGGAGTGGAGAGGCTGCGAAGCGATGATACCGCTTCGACAGAGGAGAAAGGAGACTTAAATCCAAGCGTCTTTAAGGGGTTGGTGGTGAAAACAAAGCGCCATTTCCCTCTGAACCGGCCCTAATCATGAGGTCATGCTGAGGAATGGAGGAATACATCTCAGCTGTTAATGTCTTCAATATGGCTGTAAAGACACTCAGCTGTAACTTCTGCCTATTTGGCTTCCCCAGCAACTCATCATTAGCCTTCTGATGCCTATAATTTCCATGTTCTGTTTTCCATTGGAGTCCTTTCTCAACAAGTGTTTACAGTCTGGATGCCAGATAGCAAGTGGGGATTATTAGAGAAGATTATTAACTGCAGCGTGTGTGTATTTCTCTCTCTCTATCTATTTGCCTGTCTTCAGTTTTGCTCTCTGTGTGTGTGCATACCTGTGTTCACTCCCATGTGTGTGCGTCTCCCAGCATATCCAGCTCTGTAATAAATAATAGAGAACAGATTTTAGCCAGCAGGCACAGTTACATTAAAATAGTTTCATAAACATGCAGATCAGGAGCCACCAAACAATGTGGTGTTCATGCATGTTTGGGTCTGTACATGGTTTGCGGTTGTGTTTTCTGCATCTTGATTCTGCCCTGTGTTTGGTATTTAATGCTGTGGTCAGACCTCCAGCGCTCAACTCTTCTGTGTTTGTGTCTTTTCATTGTCATGTAGGTAATGGATGATGTTGGGAATCAGACCTCTTGTAGGTTGGCTGGACTGAGACCTGGAACAGTGTATTTTGTCCAGGTATGGTATAATATGTGTGTGTGTGTCCGAGTGTCTAATAATGTACTTTAGAGTTGGTCAGTGTTTCAGAGTTGTACTTTTTCCAGGTTCGCTGTAACCCTGTGGGCATCTATGGCTCTCGCAAAGCTGGGATCTGGAGCGAGTGGAGCCACCCCACTGCTGCCTCCACACCCCACAGTGGTGAGCACACTCACACACACTCATACAGACACACATTTGCAGTCAGAAATCCACTCAAAAGGCATTTTTTTTCTTCTTGATCTCAGTTTTTTTGGAGCATTTTGGTGCCTTTTAAGAGTCAGTTTGTTGCAGTAAAATGTGTTTCATATCACGGTGTACCATGTCTCCCACAGTTCCCTCCCACTGCTGGAAACTGGCAGTCTCACAGAAGAAGAAGATGGTGTTATTTTATCCTTCCTGGTCAATATTCCAACCTGTTTTATATTGTGTTGGCAGATTTATTAATGGCAGGTGGATCGATCAAGGAAATCAAATCATATAAAAAATATTAGCCCGCCCAACCAACCAACTACCATAGCCAAACAAAACATTACAAAATCCAACTTCATCTTTATTATGTTTTAGTTGCAGTATGGTTGCTATAGAATCATGTCTTTATGAAAAAAATATTTAAAAACCCATCAGTAATGTCTGAGCAGTTGTGCTGTTTCCTGAATATCACAAAGTTGGGAGCGCTTGTGGTTGTTTCCTCCCCAGACAAAACTGCTGCGTAAAATGTTATTATAACTGATCGGAATAACCACAACTATGAAAACAAAACTCTGTTCATAAAAACTATAATTTTTCTGCAAAGGTTTCTGCAAGGGCAAGCTCAACAAGAACTGATCAAGGTAGAGATAACAAAGAGGGTTTTTTTTTTCAGTTATTTGGAGAATTCAGTTCTCATTTCTTTCCTCTAAATCTGCTCAGTCTATCTCTCTCTCTTGTAATGTAATCAATTACATTTACTCAAGTGCTGTACTTAAGTAGATTTTTCAGGCACCTGTACATTACTTGATTCTCTCAGTTTGCTACTTTAGTCCGTTTTACACTCATCAACCCTAATATGGGCCAAGAGAAAATACTGCTGCCATATTTTGAATAACATCGGCCCTGTTTAGACATTGTTTGAGCGCACAAAGCCTCATAATTCAAATGCTGTAAACCCTTTTAAGATACCAAATAACTGCAACAATAGCAGAAATTATATTTTTTTTAAATTTGTAAAAGGAGAAGTTATACAACAACCTTACCATTTCTTTCATGTTTAGCGGCGAATAGCACTTTTAATTACATAATGACTTTAATGACACCCAAATAGTCACCTAGCTTCCCTAGCTATTTCTCTCAATGAACCTGACTCCTAATAACAATCAATTAGCATGTTCTTTTTCAGATTTTTTTTTTCTTTTCCGTCATTAATCATCACAGAAAGTCTAACTCATTAAATTTCTATCTCCCACCCTCCCTCTCTTGTTTTACCTTCCTGCAGAGCGACTTATGTCGGGCTCCTGTGACTCAAAGTCTAGCGGTGACTCCAACTCCACCCTGCGCAGGGAGTTGAAGCAGTTCTTCGGCTGGGTGCGGAAACACGCCTACGGCTGCAGCAGCATGTCCATGAAGTTGTACGACCAGTGGAGAGTGCTGATGCAGAAATCCCACAAAGCTCGCAACCAGGTAGGTAAGCATCACTAATGCAGGGAATGAACCAAATGCAGACACACACACATATGTACAACAATCAATCACAGACATGCCTGCATACATGTGCTACACACGCAGATACACAAACTAAAAGCAACTTGTTCTATTAAAGCAGATTTGTAACAGATTTTGTCTCTAATTTAGGTTCTCCAAGGGGATAAATCGTAGCACATGCTGGCTTTACGAGCAGAAAAAAAGACAAGGAAACAACTGAGTGAATGTGATTTATGTTTTTGTCCGTGTGTGTTTGAGAAAAGAAAAAAAGGAGATTGTATTCATATATCGAACTTTTAGAGACAATTTGCTCTGGACATTTTGTGTGGATACCAGCTGTGGCTACGAGAGGACACCCAAAGAAAAACTGGGATATTCCTCATTTGTGCATTTTTTCCTGTCAATATGAGCACTCGAAAACGCACAGCTGTGACGGACTAAGAGGGTGAACTCATCACGGACATCCTGGTATCATGGCATGGCGAAAAGAGACCATGTGGACTCCTTTGCTTTTACAAACGACATTGTAGCGTGAACAACTCAGACATCACCAAAGACATTTGACATGCATTTGTTCTGCGGGTGCATAGCGGCAATCAAAACAGATTCAAACAAACCTGAGGTGTTGCCTGCGCATCTGAAAGTATTCTGTGACATTTTGGGGTTTCTCCTGTGGATCCAAAGCACCATCTAGTGGCTGTTCAGCATCCATGGATACTCCAGTCGAAGCCTTCACTGTGGTCCTGATGTAAAAAGAAAAAGTAACAAATTATCATACAGTATTTCTAATTCGTGCTTTGTTATAGTTATATGTTACAGGTGGATAATATGCCAAACTGTTTCACCCAGGATGCATCTGCTTCTGAGTGACAGTATGTGACTGATGACATGATGGTGTTTGTGAATGGAAACGTTTCACTGCCTTTATTTTTGTACTGAATTGTACCAGCATATTTAAAGTATAAAGTTATGTTTTAATTCTTAAATTATGTTTAGTTAGTAAAGACTGTACAATGACTGAAGTTGTTATCGATCTCTAATGATGATGTATAAAAATGTCAGAAACACAGGGTTTGGAGATTAGTTGTGTGTGTGTGTGTGTGTGTGTGTGTGTGTGTGTGTGTGTGTGTGTGTGTGTGTGTGTGTGTGTCTGTCTGTCTGTCTGTCTGTCTGTGCGTGCATGCGTGCGTGCGTGCGTACCACAGTAGTATAGTAGCTCCGCTCTTTCTCATTATAGTCAGATAATCCTCACTGAACTATTTTCAAACAGCAAATGTGATAATATGGATTCAGAATAACATTTTTATTCATATCACCCCCCAAAAAGAAGAATGTAAGATACTTTGTGCGACTTTACTTTGAGTTCATTTGAACGTCTGTGCCACATTTGAAGAAATTCCCTCAAAGCGATTCTGAGACATCAAATCCACAAACATTTGACAGATGAAAGGACGGGCTGACAAAAGGAACGGACAACCTGAAAACATAATGTCTCCACCAACGACTGTCGAGGACGTGGAGGTATGAAAATATCTGCAGGGCCATTAGTACAAAACTAGAAGGAACTCAGATGGCTCACACCCACACCGAAGCTACATTACTCTAATTTGGAAACTTTTTATCTGGAAGTGGATCCAGAACTACAGAGAAATACACAAAGTGATGGTAGGCAATCAAGCACAGTATGCAGACTTCCTAAATTCTTGGCATAGTAGAGTTTACGCACAGTTTTAACCAAATCTTGCATCAAAACAGCTTGCTGCAACTGCCAAATATATTCAAAAAACAATAATATTTCAACAACCGTCTAAAAAAACCCAACCATGAATAGAACACTAAACTGTCCAACATGTGAAGGGGAGAGGAAATGTAGTAAATGTTTGCAGGTAGGAACAGGTATGACGAGTATGACAAAGGAAGCCCCCATACCACTCAGATCAAGGTTAATGAGCAAAAATATGAAGCATCAAGTGTTGGCCACACAGGGGCGCTATCTGCTCCTAAATTGGATTATTTCCTGCTTGCCTTGTAATGTATCACAAACCATTTGGATCTGTGAATGAACTCCTGCTAACCAACAGAAAAAAAACATTGTGGAGAGGACTATAAAAAGGTCACATCTCATCCCAGTCCCATAACAATAAGCAAGATTTTTGAACACTACTTGTTGTATTGTCTCAGTATTTATCTGGGAAACTTGAGACATTGATTGTGTTTCCTGTCAGCACCCAGCCGTGCAGAGAGTTCATCTCCTTCTGGTGACACTGCAGAGTCTTGTTACTGCACCTGTGACCACTCAGTCACTGGTGCTTAATATTTAACCAATGTGGGGTTTTTATTGGTCATGGCTCTGCTCTAAAGGCTTTAGTTACCTCTGCGTTCAGGGACAGAATTAGTAGAATGGGAGAGCAAGATGGTTAATTTCTCCCCGAGTTTCGTCTTTGTCAAAAGTTAATCCTCCTTTGGGCTTTTCTACTAAAGATGACACTTTTCAGATCATGTCTTGGTGCTAAACTAGCAATCAAAGTGGCCCACGTGGGAAAATGGTTGAGTTCACTGGTTCTATAGCCATTTTGAAGACACAACATTTTCATCAATCTAAAAGATTATTTTCAGGAGCTCTGACACAATTTTTTACAGACTAAATATGTATGTGATGTATTTAAAAAAAAAAATCAAATTAGGCAGAATAATAAACAAACCTATGTGTACCAATCTCACAACATAAAAGTAGCAAAACAACGACATAAAAATACTACATACTACAAATACTGCATTTAAAATACTTACGCAAAAGAATACAAGTAATTTCAGAAAATGTACTTAATGCAACAAAAATGAAAATAACTGTCCAGCAGAAAAACAGCCCCTCAAATATTATAAATGTTATATGTTATAAGAATTATTTCGGGGTGAGAAAAGATCCACCATCTCCTTGCTGATGGAAAGCCGTCAGCAAGGGAGAATCCTCTTGTCTCATCTGATCTCATTTGCCATTCCTTGAAAAATTCCATTTATTCAAAGCACAATCAGTTGCAACAAGGGGTCAGGTTGTGCCCTTGGTAATAAGCTTGTTCTTTGGCCATATACACTGTCTTTGTATTTAGACTTGTTAAGTGCTTTATTTCCCTCAATCTTAATGGTTTATTTTTCAGCTCTGAAACTAAGAAAGAAGTCATATTTTCACCATTTTCCTGTTGCAGTTTTTATCCTAAGTTAAAGAAAGTTCATCAGAAACATAAAAGCTGAGGATGGTCTTGTTTTTAGTAAAATAAAAATTCACCCCATTCCCCCATTATCATTTTTGTACAGTCCATTATGTGTATGTATATTAGATGAATTATTCAAATGAAAACACATGACAAATTTAAAGAGGAAGTGTCTTTTTATTTCTCTGAAAATGTTGCTGATTTGTATTGAAAAGGAAGTTTAAAGTAAAAGAAAGAAATACTGAAGTGCATGTAAAGTACTCAACTACAGTACTTGTATTGATCTAAATTTAAAATAAAACAAAAATGGATAAATGTTTAATGTTCACCAGTCCACAGTTTTCCTTACAGCAATTTTCAGGTTGTCAAATATCAACCTGCAACAGAAAACCAGTGTAAGTCCTTTCATTTTTAATAGCTTGTTTACTTTTATGCTGTTACTTAGTGCATACATACTGTTGTGAGTTTCCCCACACATAATGCAGCGCAGTAACCTAATGCCTTGGAATAGAATGACAAATGAACTACATTACATGTTACTAACAAGATTAATGTTACAGTACTTTAAGGTTCTACCTCAGCAGAGCAGTTTCACTCTGAATGTGTTTACTCACATGCAGATGCATCTTCAGAGATGAATTTGTTCTTTACTAAACTTTCTCTGAGATGTTTCAGTCCCAAACAATCACTGGTTCACCTGTTGTGAGCCTTAACCTTTTTGTACCCAGGTGGTAACAACTGTTTCTCCTGAGGGGACCTTGGAGAAAAAGGAGGTGGAGACCAAGTTGGGGCGTACCAGAGCCTCAGTCAAGATAGGATTTCTTCACCTCATGATCATGAATAATTCAGCCTGGGAGGCAGTTGCTCACCTGGAGAGAGCCACACGAGAAAAGGATGTTTCTGAAGTGACAGGGGTCCCAAAAAGGAAGAACAGTGGACACGAGGAGGAAGGAAGAAAGGCTGGCAGAGTATGGAGGAGGTGGTGAAGAAACGGCCGATTATCTCTGCAAAAGAAAGAGGTCAGTTTTAGAAAGCTTTCTGTGCGTGCGTGTGTGTGTGTGTGTGTGTGTGCGCGTGTGTGCGTGCGCGTGCGTGTGTGTGTGTGTGTGTGCGTGTGTGCGCATCCACATGGACTGTATTAAAGCTGAACTGGTTTTGCTATGAAATCTCTCACAGCATTATACAGTCATCAATCCATGCTTGTTTGAGGTTTTTTACTTTGTTTAGAATTCAATCCCAAACAAGCAGCGGAAGAACGTTAAGATGCATAACCATAGAAAATAAGTCAAAGAGCTCCATATGGAAATCATCAGAGACAATGTGAGCCTGAGCCAAAGAGTGAGTGGGTGTACTATACCGCTGCTTGGAGCTGAATCTGTTGCATCATTTTCATCACCGTCCTCCTCTTCCTCTTCGTCCTCCTAATCCTCACGGTCAGGCCCGGGCCCCGGACGTTACTCTCTGCCCCCTACAGTTGGATACATGAACCATGACTTCACCAAGCCCAGCAGCCCTGCATACTCCTTCCACAGCCGCATGAGCAGTGCCAGTGAGTTTTTCCAATGTTAATCTGTAAATCTCTCAGAAAACTATGCTTTTTATCTGGCCTGCAGGGGCCTAGTTTTGGCTCCAGAAGTACAATGTTTTTATGCTAAATCCATTTAACTATATAACATTAATACTCACATTATATTGTCTTATGAACTGCTTATTTAATGTTTCTGTATTGCTTATAAATGCTAAGTGGTAGAGGTTAAAGTGTAGTAAAGTGTTTTTGGATTTTGTTTTTTTTGTAGTGGTCGCTGTGGACTCCAGTCCAGGACCAAGGTACCACATTGACGCCAAGGTCACCCGGTTTGGCCGGATGGAGATGCCATCTTACTCCATTTCGGGCAGAGGAAGGCGCATAGGGAATAAAGGTAATAAAAAGGTTTCAAGCTGCTCGGCCTTCATCAGGTATTTGATAAAGCATAACAGCAGCTCCAGGCAAAGTAAATTATTCAATCAGAAACTAGTTTAACTGCTGAATGAAACACCTTAAGCAAACAAACACACTGTCATCAAGGTAAAATTTGATAAAGAGAGGATTTTTCACATTCTCAAAAGATAAGAGGAGGCTTAGTAAATGTGTTTTCATCTGACACGAGTCACACATTCAGACATGGGAAGATGATGAAGAAAAGAAAATGCATCTTTCTAATTCAGTTTCTGTTGATGTGTATAGATGACCCGTCCTGGACTCCTGGCCCGGGGGCCTACAGCCCAGAGAAGGCTCCACCTCTCAACGCTCACCGCAGACCTCCATCCTACACCATCGGATCCCGAACCAGATACTGCTCTGAGGATGCCATACCAGCACCCAACAGGTGAAGGCAGGAGGCCAGGCAGATTGAAGGTTGAGGCTGGTGATATTCTGTATTTCTCTTATTGTGACCAAATCCCATAAATAGAACCACAAGTAATAACAAGTAAATCAAATAGTTTCAAAGTAAAATACTTCAGCAAACAGAAAAAAAAAAGCTTCTATAAACATTAAGAGAAGACGATCTATACATTTATATTGCCGTTATATTCTTAACAAACCAAAGTAAAATACTAAGAAAAACAAACAATATGCTCCTGACAGCTGACAGCGATACACACATGAAGTTGCCAAACTGCCCACTGGCCCTGGCCTGCATGTCCATTGCTCGGTTTCATACTCCAAACTGATGAGCAAACTAGAAACGTGTGTGATCTACCACTTAGAGCAGAACAAAAACACAACAAGTAACACACACGGCACCGTGGCTGTAACATCAACCTTAACCAAACTGTTGGTGTTGCAGCCTGAACTCAACCATACAAACTCATTTTACTGTAAATTGAAGTGTTTTCCTGCTCCGTTTCACGCACGCAATAAACATGCCGATTGCTTCTATTCTGCGGGACAGTGGTACTTAGTGAAAAACAAACACTTTAGTGTGGATAGTGTATGTTTGTATCCTGTTGTGTTCGCTGCAACAGTTGCAGCTTCCTCAGCCGCCAATTTCAGCAAATTGTTGGACCCTCCCCTTCTGCAATACGGCTTCCACTGAGAGGAGAAGTGTCCAACAATTCAGACTCAAATTTTTGACCGGTATGAGTAAGCCATCCAGGTACTTATATTACACTTCACGTTGCCATACTTGTGTGAATGCACTTATGCACTCAAAATAACAAGTGTAAGTACACCAGTTGAGACACAACCTATTTCTAAAGATTTGTATCTTTAGTAAGAATGAATGGATTCTGGAAAGAGAGCCAAGGACAGACTGGTGTTGAATAGTATTGATAAAAACAGAGAATATCACCAGACTCAAATATAGCGATTCTGTCAACCTAATGATTACTGTCTTCAATCCACCAGCTACAGCCTTCCCAATCTGCTGGGCTGTCAGGTTCCCCACAAGCCCTCCAGTGCCAGCTACACCTTCTCAGCCCGGAGGAAGGCTGGAGCTCCCTCTGAAGATCTCGCCATGACTCCCGGACCGGGAAAGTACAACAGCACCAACCCAAACATTTACCACCAGCGCCAACCTTCCTTCTCCATGCAGAGCCGGACTAAGAGACCCAATTATTCCTCTGCTATGCCCGGCCCCGGCACATACAGCCCCGAAAGGTCTCACGTGCACCTTCCCAAACCGCCATCCTTCACTCTGGGTGTTAGACACTCTGAGTTCATCACCCCACTTATGCTGAATGTAATTGACTGAGGATTTATTTCAGATGCTTTATTTTTATTCAGTTTTTCCGATGATGTTACTTTAATTATTTGTTTTTTCAAAGATAAAAGACAATAAACACAAACCAACAGCATTACAAAAAAAAAATACAAAGATAATAACAATTGTGATTGACACGGTACAGATAATATCCATTTATTCCTTTATAAATTAAACAAAATATCAATAACTTTTGCTTGCATTGTTTGTGCAATAAAATAACAAGGAATGAAACTGCTGACTCAACAGGAACCAGGTGAATGAAACAGGAAGTAAGAGGGAGTCTCTACGGTTTTGTTCTTGGGATTGTGATTTTTACAGGTGAACTCCAGTCACTGCACTTGCCCAGACCCAGCAGCTCCTTCGCACACACCTGGAACAGGTATGCCCTCCCCAGGGTCAGTCGCTTCAGCTCAATCTTGGTGTTCTCAGTTGGACCCAGCTGGAGGAAAAAATGTAGGATAAATATCTTTTAAAAATCTGTATTAATATAACGTCGGGAGTTAAAAAAATTAAAAAAACTCAACACAATGGCTGATGTTTGTGTGTTGGTAAAATGGTTATCAGCTATAAAGAAGACTTTTAGTTCACAGTTTATAAGATGCAAGTGAAGGATTTATTATTTGTTTTATGAATCATTTAATAATGCTTTTATATTAACAGGAAAAACTTGTCGGTTAAAAAGTCGAAAAATCAATGCAATTATATACTTTCGTAATCATTACTAAATACAAACAAAGCTACAAATGTTTCCTGTAATTTGTAGCCTTCCAAATTTTTTTCTAGAAAACCAGAGAGGACAAATATTCGAGGTCTGCCAGAAGAATTTTAGTGGCACAAATGATCATACATATATAAATCTATAAATAAATCTCCAAAATCAAAAATATTACAAAATTGTGTATTAAAAGCTGAAGTCCACAGATGAAGGGGATTTCTGAAGCGTTTAACATGCCGTTAAACTCATGAGGTTGCCTGGAACATTTGGGTAATTTTGAACTTCCACGTGAAATCTGTGTGCCAGATGTGGAATTTTTAAATCACATTGCTGTTCTTTCTACACAACAGTAGGTTTAGACAAAGATTATTCTTACATTGACAGACTTTGGGGTACCCCTGTTTTCCCACTGGTACATTATATGGTATTTTAAGGGGAAGATGTCCGTATTTGTCCAAGTAGGGGGAGGAGACCACTCCACCAACAAGTTATTGATATTATGAGGGGAAACCCGGACGTTTACGGGAGAGTCTGGTTTCACTGCAGAGAGAGAGAGAACAGGATTTTAGTTCAGAAAAAAACCCCAGAAAACCACGTGTCTTTATTGCTATTAGTCAAACAGCACACTCATTTCTTTTTAAAATCTTTTAGATTGGATTATGCCTGATGTCAGCTCTCACCTATATCCTCCAACATAAAACTTAATAGATGGGAGCTGCTTCCACCAGAATGAACTGCTGTGATGTTGATGATGTAGTCGGTAAGAAGTTTCATGTTGGGCAGGTGGCAGTGCCAGAGCTGAAAACACAAATACATAATAATATGCCATGATGGTATTATACTCTACCTTACTTTCAACTCTGTGTAAATGTTTTATATCCATTCTTCATATCTTTTTCATGTACTTGTATTTCTCAAATATATAAAATAAGTTCAGTAAATGAAAAATAATTTGCATTTCTTTCTTTCATTTGGACAGCTTCCTTTTAAAAAATTCACTCAAATAATGAAATCATAATAGTAAAAACATACAATAAAGATATAGATATATGAAGCTGAAGGCTGTATACTTGGGGCATATACTCAACAAAAGGGGGATTCCCTCAATAATTAGCACATAATTATGATAATTAGTAACCAAGTGCAAAGCTACTTATTTTTCATATCTTGCTGACATACTTTTCCTCTCAGTCCCACAAGACAAACTTCTGAGTCTATTACAATTTTAACAAAAGAAACATGAAGAGGGATTTTCCTAAACTCAGCCATTCCCCTGCACACTGGAGTTTTTGGATCACTATCAGAGAATAAAACCACAATACTGTAAATGAAAAATCATTATGCTTGTTTCATTTAGGTTAAAATCAGGTTGTGTGTATCCTGGAAAAAAAACCCTCTCCTGGTGTAGATGCTCTATCTGCTGATCCTTGGCACAAAGATAAATAAACTGGTACCTGTTCAGAGGCGGATGATGGTGCGGAGATCAGAGCAGAGGATGGAAAGCCAGGTGGGATGAGATGGCATTGCATGGTGCTCCCCTGCCTGTGTCTCTCACTGAGAACACACACATTTACACAGATTATCTCCTGCGTGATGATTGTAAAATGGAGCCTGTTTTACTAAAAGTGGTTTTGGTCAGCACACAGGGAGAGGACTGGTTGTTATCACCGATTTACCTGTAAGTGGCAATGTAGTGTGTTGGAGGGGAGATGGAGGGTTCAGGCCAGGAGCAAAGAGTCACATTTGGATAGCTTGCACACCAGCAATGCACTGTGGGAGAGGAGGGAGGGTCTGGTGGGAGAAATGAAGTTTTGTCATTTACTGTGCAACATGAGCATAGCGTCAAATACAGAAAATATGCTTGCTTTTACATAAAAGTTAGGATTGCATTGTTTATTTACTGTTGTTATTCATTTTAATTGTTGTTTCCCCTTGTTTTCATGTACAAATTTCTGAAGGAAAAAATGAAGGAACACTTGAATCTAATTAATAAAATGTAAACAAAATATCTAAAATGAAATCAAAATAAATGCAAAATGCTGACTAAACTCTTAACACATGTGAATTTCAGTTCATAATAGCAGCGTAGAAGACATTAAAAATAGCATTTAAAAACTATTACTTTCTAATGTAATCTTCATTGTTAATTTATAGAACATTATTCAAGGGAAATACATACATAACCACCAACACCAAAAATACTGTAAGAATAGATTGGTACTCACTCCCTGATGTTGCTCTCAGCAGGTCCAGTGCTTCACTTGCAAGAACACACATGAGGAGAGTAACAGTGACATGAGCACTGCCAAACATCGCAGCCATCAGTGCTTCAGAGGAGGACTTGTTAACTGTCCAAGAGTTTTAAAAATGCTGTAGACACTGCAGGAATATATTTCTCGATTATTCCTTTGTTTTTCGCTCTATTTCTCTCTGTTATGGTCTAGTCCCATCTAAGTGTCAAAGTTCATAGATAACAAACTATATTTCAGCCTGTTACTGCTGACTTCCCTCGGTATGTCAGAGCTGCAGCATGAGCAGCATTTTAAAAGCTTTCAATATGAAAGAGGAACAGCAGACTTTCCTTCAGAAAGAACCGTCTTGCACGAGGTTTCGACTGATGAGTCAGGTTTCCTTACGTTATAAACAAAAAATTGGGGTCATACTTCCTTTATTGTTGCATTTACACTGTTTGCAAATTAAAGATGAAGAAAACTCACATGGCACATGGATTAAGTTTACAGATCTATAAAGGACTTCATTAGTGAATTGTTGTAAAGTGTTGAGCAGGCAGGAAAGTCCCTGTCTGACATCACCTGCATGAATTCTCAGGTACTCTCCTCAGTCAAAGTTTTTGCTCTAGACCGCCACCTGTGCGCACATGCAGAAATAGCAGCTAAAACATCAATGTTCAGCTCACACTTCAATAGAGGTCTGATCCTCCTCTTGTGTCCGGTTACCTGCACATTCACATTCACATTCCAGCCTTTCAGACATTTTCTCGATTGTCTCTGTGGGGCCACAACAGCTTCATGGAGCTCCATCCAGAGAGGGGGGCACTGTGGAGTTTCCAACCCACTGTAGGAGCCCCATCTCTGGGTATGCTGATTTTGTGAAGACCCCCACTGGAAGTCCGCAGGGAGGTGAAGGTCTTACTGATCCAGCTGTTCTTTGCTTCCTGGAGATCGTTGGCCAGAATTCCCTTCTGGTGCTCCAGCTCCTGTAGGAGGATTACACAGGTGTATGATGACAAATGCAGCAGAAAATGTAAACTTTACTGCAAATCAAATGCATTTGACGCTTTTTTTTTTTGTAATTCAGGAAGAAATAACAATAATGTATAGTTGAAGTACAATTTCTTTTTAATTTCAAGCAAGCCAAAGTACTTACATTTAGCACCAAAAGTAATAATGTACTTTGAATGTACATAGTGATATGTAAGTATTCTTCAAGTATATTATTGTACAAATCAAAGTGTAAATATTTCGTGCAACTTTTTCAAGCTTCTGATATTAGATTCTGACTTGTATTTCGAGTGTCAGGTTAAAACTGACAATCTTGTTGATGTGTATATATATATATATATATATATATATATATACTCGTACTTTTAAACTACAGAACTAATTGAGACACTGCCTGAACTGTCTCAAACCCATTTAATGAGAAACTGCATTCTGTGCTGCAGTTTCTTTTGGCTTATTAGCTGACACATGCAAAGGTACCTCTGTATTTGCCTGAACGATTTGTTGGTCTTGTGCATGTTAATTGTGATATTAAACGTTGTGACAGAGTTTAATTAGCTTCAGTGATCTGACTGCATTTATGGATGCTCTGATGGTCTGGTCCTACCTGGATCTTGCACTTGGCCTCCACCATCTGGAGTTTGGTCTGGGCCAACTCCTGTTCCAGCTCCCTAATCTGAGTCCTGAGGGCCTCCTTCTCCTGGTCCTCCCTCCTCTGCTCTGCCTGTCGGGGTCCTGCGTTGTTCTCCTCCCTGCCTTGTTCAGACGTCCCTCGGCCTTCTGTCTGTGCTGCGGTCTCTGAGTTCTGACTAGAACTGGGTGGTTCATCTGATTCGACAGCGTGCTGACAGTAGGAGCAAGCCTTTATTGAACTCTGCAAGGTGAAAAGAGAGCGCAACGGGCAGATAGATTTAACTTTTCTGTCCCGAACATGACAACCAGCATCCACCAGCTGCTGAAGATCATCGCGACTGAGAAAGTAAAGCAACTGAGGCACTTTTTGAAACAGAAAAGAGTTTGAGAGGGTTGAAAACGATTTCCTGCAACAATTGTATTGAAAGTGAAGTATGGCAGAAGTAAAAGGAAAGATAAAAGTGGGACAGCACCACAGGAATACTCTCACCTTGAGTGAATCTAACTCCTCTCTGTGGGCGGCCTGCTGCTTCTCCAGACGATTTGTCAGCTGGGAGCATATCTTAGAGGAAAAGCATCGGATTTTTATATTATTAAGTAAAAACAGCAGCAGCAATTTTTTATGAATACTGTATATCTATTTCATATTATATCCATTATTAGTATATTTTGTATAGTTTACATCCTACTGTTTTAAATTTGTACCTGCTTGTAGTCTGCAATGATACCCGATGACCGTTTGACTTCCTGCTCAGCCTTCTCCATCTCTCTCCGAAACACCTCCTTCAGCTTTCAGAGGAGAAAACATCTTTAACACCTGCATGCTTGCAAAATTACATGTCAACAGCTACTGTATAACGACGATAAGGTGCTATTCAATCATCAGACATCTGGAAATCTTTCTTACCATTGCAGCTTCCTCGTCTTTCCCCTTCTTCTCGTCCTCCGTGGCCTGCAGTTGATGTCTGGTCTGTAGAAGATCTTTGGTTAGTTCATCCACTCTGTCCTCTGCCTGCAAAAACCAAAACATGTCAGTCAGCTCAAGATATCAGTATCAGGTTCAACAAACACCGCATTTTCTCACATCATGAATGAAGTGTTTATCCTTGTGCCATGCATACAACTATGCAGTCTGCAGTGACATAGACAATACCAGAAGTTTTTATAAGACATACCCCGAATGTTACAGTTTTAAACAATACGATTTTGTACTTTAATGCTGAAATGTAAAAATTTTAATAAGGTCACAGTTTGGTCATTTTTATTAGTGGTTTCTCCAGGCTTTTTTTTTACCCTTTTGTAGAGGGCAGTAATTAATAGTACCTTGTCCAGAGCGTTCCTCAGGGCGATCTTGCCGGTGATCAGTCTGTGGGCCAGGTTGTCATTTTCCTGCTCTAGACGGAGGCTGGCCTGCTGAAGCCGTCGGTTTTCCTTCTGAAAACCACATAGGACAATCCATCACGGTCTGAAAACTCAAACTCCTGCATTCAAAAAGCTGAAGAATGGAAATCAGCACATTTCAGAAAATCAAGAAAATGTAGCTTTGAAAAGACAAATTTGAGGACTGGAGTTTTAAAGACAAGAATTTCTAACCATTTGCTTGTCCAAAGGATCTTCTTCATCATCCATTATTTGAAGTTGGCTTTGCCTTCGTTTAGCTTTCTTTGTCAGGACCTGAGGTCAGAGAGTCAAGGCTAATTAAAAACAATCAGGTAGAAAAACTGTCAGATTTGAATGATCTGAAGACGGCTATCTCCTCCAAACAGATATTGTGCCAGATGTGGGATAAGTACGCCAAAAAAATAACAGGCCTCAGAAAGAGATCCAGATCAGGATGAAAAACAAGATAAGACACAGGACTGTGCACATGGGGGAAATGATACAGTAATTTAGGAAGCATAAAGGAATAATAGAACAGGGAAGGAATTTTTCTAAAGCCTGAAATGACAATTTACATATCTCAAATATCTGAAATGAACGATCAGAATTAATTTCCTTATATCTGGGTACACAAATCTGTCGAGCAGAGAAATGGGTTTTGCATTATGCTTGTCACTGCAGTCAACTCAGGCAACAAATGTAGGAAGACTCTAAATGTAAGTTTTGTATCTGCAGGTTTTTAAACGCACTACAATAATGCAAAAGTGATTTATTTTTTTTCATGTTATATCACTGCAAGTAACTTCACGACAGCTCTTTAGAATAAGTTTGCAATATACCTTTACCATTACCAGAATCATGTACTGGCTCTGAGTATACTCACCATTCAAAACAGAATTATTTAATACAAATTTGAATGTCAAAGGAAACAGAACTTGAAGATAAAAGGGACCTTTGAGAGTTTAATGATAAGACTCTATTTGATATCAGTGATGTAAGCAGTGTTTTACTGTTGTGGCAGGTTGAAGCAGGGCTTTTTTATGTGGTGTTAGATAGTAGAATCTATAACAACAGAACAAACAAAAAGCAGATAGTTAAATTAGGTCAACATATTTTTTTGCATGCTAAATTGCCTCTTTGGCTCTCAATCAATGGTGAGTAAAAATTCCTCTGAAATTAAGTCCTCAGAAGATTACAGCCGAATGTGGCGTAAAATGGAGATATTCAAGTAAAGTAGAGGCAGTACGAAATTAATGAAGTACATTTGAGTAAATATATACTTAATTACATTCTACTAATGCCTAAAAACCGTGGAACGATGGTTCAGCAAGATGTGGTGCTCTTGAACCAAAGAAGAAAACTTATGATTGAATTAATCTATGCAAGAGGGAATCTTACTGTAAATCGAGGTCCTGTTTCAGCCACCAGGCAGGCAAAGATCTCCTCCTCGCTCATCTGGTCAATAGCATGGGCATCACAGGCCGTCGCCACGGACACCTCTTCCATCATCTTGCCCCAATATGCAGCTGCAGGAGCTGTGTCCTCTCACACCGACAAAAACAGTCACCGTGTTTAGCATGCAAAACCTCCAATTCCAACCAGATTGACCTAGGCCAAATCCACCGGGAGTGTTGAGTATAAGGTCAGGCCTGAATGATGGAAGTATCTCGTGTATCAGAGATGTAACTTGACTTCAGAAAGATGTGATCGTCTGATTTTCATCCAGTCCAGGATGTGAGAGTGAACAGGAAACATCCGGATAAAGTCCAAGTCTTCCCAGCACAAGGAAACTCTGTTTATAGTCCAAAGTTGAATAACGAAGAAAGATACTCCATCAGGTAAAGTGCAGCTCACTTACACGCTCAAATATCAAACAAGTAGTAGTCAGAGCCAGTTACACAGTGAAATAGTGTGTTACAGGTACAGGAAGCAACAGGTTCAACAGGATTTATGAGACCTGAGAGAGTGTGAAAGAAGGACAGCCAAACACACCCATAACAACGCTGACCTTTCTTATCACCTCACCTGTCCTCTCTTACACGCACACACACACACACACGCACGCACGCACACGCACACACACACACACACACACACACACACACACACACACACGCGCACACGCACGACTCTGATTTGACTCTTTTTTTTTGTCATAAACTTTAATTCCAAACATTTCTTCTTTCTCTTTTTTATTTTTGTTCACACTCTCACCCTCTCTGGCACTGATGCTGTGTGAACCTGCCAGACTGCCAACTAAACACTGTTAATGTATGCAAACAGTGAATGGTGTGGTATTCGTGATATTTCAGCCCGAGGTGTTGGCATGACACAAACCTGTCACTCTATTATTGTCACATGCTGAGCAGCCTGACAGGTCCAGCAGGTAAAGCCATTATTACCATAACAAAGAGGATTCTGCACCTCTGCCCGTAAATGACACCCACTTCTTTTCGCCCCACATGAAACGATACCATTTCTCTTCATTTCAGTTCTGAATGCTCTCATTTAATTATTCCCAATGACAAATCAGTTCATGTCTTCCCCAAGTTTCACTTCCCTTCTTTTAAGCTTCAGTGTGTAGCTATTTTTCACTTCTGTCTTCGATTGTACTTTCAGTTTTCATACGTATTCCTCAGTAGATTTTCAACTCTTCTTCCGTAATGTACGTCTGGGCTTTTCTTTTCTTTTCCCAGAAACGGTGATTTCAACATCCTACTGTCTGAGTCACTGGAACAAAAGACAGGCAAAAAAAAAAAAAAAGTCCAGGCAGATATATAAACATTTATTCCTCCTCAAAAAAGGAACAATTTGTGAAACATGGTGGATTTTTCACACTGTACCAGGGTATTCCAAAACGTATTCTATCAATTCAGTAAAATCTCAAAAATACAGTTTTTTAACAATGAAAACAAGAAACAGGAAGCTAAAAATAAACGGCACACTGTTTAGCTCTGATACAGCCGTGGTGCTCTTCGTGATGCAACAAACCAGTGAGCACGATAAAAAAAAAAGCCACTTTCACCCAACTATGGGGATGGTATTTGTTGAGTGAGAGTATACTGGCTATGTGGCAGTGAACACCAATGCTGAGTGGACAATTAAATTAACAAAAAAAAAAGAAGAAGCAGTTTTTAAATATATAATTTAGCACTTACTGCTGAACAACAAGAGGATGTGCGGTGATGAAAGTTAGGAGATGTGATGAAGCTCACAGCTCAGTGGAAACAATGTGATAATATAGTGAATAAATATCTGTCTTTTAAATAATAATCTTTGATCCATAATACTCAATATAATTGTATTTTCTTTTTTTCATACTTTTAGCACAATTTATGGATAACTTTAAAGTGAATTTCTATCTTTAAATGTACATTTCCAGTCTCTTCTCATTATGTTCCTCTGTTGTATTTTAACTGTCAGAAATAGACAGGAACACAAAATGGAAAAGGAAAAGTCACACTCACTAAAATACACCTAAACCCTGACATCCCCCACAAAAACTACAATACTTCTTAAAAATATATAGATTCAGGCATATACTGTGTAATAACACTGCATCTTATTACTGTATTGTAGCAGATAGGATGGCTTATACAAAGCTTTGAGATCAGTAAAATACGATACGTAAGTCTTCTCTGCCTATCACGTCTCTAAAATCTCAGGATTCTTCCTTTCTGTTCTTCCATTTCAATCTGTAAACATGAAAAAGTTAAAATACATCAACCTATATGGAAGACACTGCAGGACAAACCCCCTTTTAGTCGTCTAGTTCCAGCCCGGTTAACTAGAAGTGAGAACACAAGCAAATTTTTCTAGGAGACTGAAACTTGACTCCTTCAAATAACTTGACTTGGAGTTTCTCCTTCAGGATTAAGCTCCATAAGTAGTTTCTAAAGTTGGCAAACGACTACTCCTAATAGAAAAACTGTTAGCCCTCATGTACTGTAAGCTGCAGGGGACGGACGGACGGACGGACAGATGGACGGACGGACGGGCGGGTGGGTGGGTGGGTGGAGGGGTTCACACTAACATTAGACCCTTTTAGTTAACACCAGAAAGGGGGAGGTGAGGAGCACTGTAGGAAAGAATAACAGAAACTGAAGAAATAGTAATGGGGGGGGGGGGGGGAGACGGGTGTGGTTGTCCTTTTCAAATGTTGTATTTTTGTAACCAGATATATACAAAACTGTGAAGATCAAGCTAACAGCTAACACCTGCCTTCCCCGTGTGTCGGATCAGAAGCCCGTCTCCCGGTGATCCGATTTAACCTCGCAGTTCACATTTAATTTTATAAGTAGAAAACGGCAATGATGAATTTTGAATGCTAAAAAAAGTGCAGATGTCCTCGGCCTCACAGCTCAGAGGAAGGGATTTCTGTGGCTATTTAACATCTCTTCTGGTCTTAGGTGACTGACAAATGCATCAACATATCCAACTGTGCATTAAAACCACTAATAACTAATCAATAATCAAGATATTAGTCTGCTGCCAGAAGAAAAGTATGAGATCTTAATTTTTACTTGACACAGGCATTTGTAGGCGGCAGCATTTTGTCAGAGAATAGGCTGAACATCAGCTTTTAACAGCCTTGCATGTCTAATCTTAAGTAATTGAGGCCGTGTAAGTCACGCAGAATTGCTGTGTCGTAAGGTTTACATTTTCTGAGTTCTTTTGTGAAGGCCAGGAAGTGATTTACAAATAGTTTCCAAATAGTTTTTCCACAAAGTTTCCACGAAATTAAAAAAAAAAAAAATAGAGCCATACATCAATAAAACTTTACTGAAAATAATCTGAAACCTATTTAGAAAAATGAAAAACTGAATTCATTTGATTGGATTGTGATTCACATCTATGCTGTAAAATAACATTTCATGAAAAGAAAATATACATATTGAATATAATGAGTTTATATCATGATTTATATAGAAATTGCAGTTCCTACCACCTACATAAGAATATTAGCTGTTCCTCAGTGTGTCTGGGGACCATCTTATGATCACATTATACAACATGTGTTGTCACAAATTCAAATGTGTCTTACATTACTGTATTAAACAAGATGCATTGACACCCAAATTTAGCCGGATTATATCTTTGATCCAGAAACCCAAAATATTTTAGCAGCATGTGTGATTTGTCCCCGTAGGACACAAACTGATGCTGTAGAAGAGTTATGCACCATTTTCCAGTCGATCTAATGCTGTTTGCCCAGCACTGCTGCACGGATTTGTTGCCCACACAGGGGCTCTGTCAGTGGGCTCAGTTTATGGATCACTTCCCTGCATGAAGGAGTCTGGGTAAATCTGTGACTGTGGAGTGAGCATGTACAGTAATGTGAGCATGTGTGTCTGTGTAGTTGTGCTGTATCTTAATCCATTACCTGAATTTAGTCCCAAGCAAAGGGGCATGTGCTAGATGTGTGTGTGTGTGTGTGTGTGTGTGTGTGTGTGTGTGTGTGTGTGTGTGTGTGTGTGTGTGTGTGTGTGTGTGCGCGCGTCTTTATGGCAAAGCAGAGGTCAGACCTGGGTGCTGTAGGGGCGCGGCGGGGGAGGAAACATGTCCGTGGGATTGTAGTAACTCAGAGGGGTGGAGCCCTGCGGGTTGACGGACAGGGGGAGAGAGACAGACGGGTTCTCGTAGTAGGTGTGGAAGCCCAGCCGCTCCCCTCCGTTACGCATGTCGTCTGCGAGTCCGGCGCGGCGGGGGTACGGCGAACAGGTGGGGCAGTGGTTGTGGTGGGAACCCGTGTCCAGCTGATCCAGGGAGACGGGGGTGATGGCGGCGCCATCCATGGCGAGGGCGTTGCAGGCGTTGCAGGGAAAGTGAGAGAGAGGGTCCGCTCCCACCACGGAACCCACGTCCACCTCAGAATCATTTTTCTTACAGCAGTAATACTGCAGGAGGTTGACAGGGAAGACACCAGGAGAGAGAGAGAGAGAGAGAGAGAGAGAGAGTTGTTGCACAAAATGACTGTTTTGTAAAACATAGTGTATTGTGAACATCTCTTGCAACGAGGTTAGACAGGAGGATCGATACCACTCTTTTCCCTGTTTGTTGAAGGGACAGTACACTTTTGGTTTTGGAGGGACGGAAAGCATTTGAAAGGTAGATCTGTTGAAGAGCTTTAACAGCTGTCAACATCACATTTGCTGTTCACTTGATACTATAGTGAAGGAAGGCCTAACTGTCTTAAACTGACACAAAGAAGAACGTTATAATTGTTATCATGCGCTGAAATAAAAATACAAACAAAATCAAACAAAAGGAAATAAGAGTCGATTTGTTTTCTCTTAATAAAATGTCATCTTAAAGTAGATAGTACAGTTTTTGTATCTTATATAACAGAATAAGTGTATTTACACTGCATACAAATATTGAAAAAGGCTTAATTAAAAGCATCAGATATACTGTTGTTCAAGTAAAACATATCTAATTTAGATAAACAAGAATGCAACATCTGAAAAGTAAAATAACTGGAGGGAAACTAGATTTATGACCCCTTTAAAACTACTGTATTCCCATTCTTCATGCATTTTAGAAAAAGTTGAAATTGTGCCAGAAATCCCCACTCTGCTTCTGAACCAATGTGTCATGAGATTCACAGATGACTGAGCTCAGTCATTTTTAATACGTCACCCAGATAAAACTTTATACCACAAAAGTTTGAAATGGATTAACTTTATTTTTTTTTTTTTAAATTTTATCTCCCTCCTTCCAATGACTGACAAACATGCACGCATGACGATACCTGGAGTCTACAGTAACAGAGAACTGCTACAATGCACAGCAGTATCACTCCGGCGAGAATTCCTCCGGATATAACAATAGTTCCCGCTGACATTCGACCAGCTCTCCATCAAACCCTTCAGAGGGGACAATACACAGAGAACAGAAGGAACAATGGAAGCCCACAGAAATGGAAATTTGAACACAGCAAGGAGGAGGGGAAAAAAAAAAAAGACTGAATGACATCTGGATTTCAGTTTTACTCAAATTTGCGGCAGAAAATTCAGCATACTTACGTCCAACAAATGTTTCTATAATGCCTGAAAAGATAACCAATGTAGGCTGAATTAGTATATTCAAGTGCCATTGTGATGTAACTGCAACTGATGAAACATGTTGTAACTGGTTGGTTATCACGCAGCTGTTATCAAACAGATGGGTTGTGCCGGGGCACGAAGATATAGTACAGATGGGCGACCTACAGAACAACTTTAATACTCCATGGCACTGATTGTGCAGGTCTGTGAGATTATAGTTGAGGGATGAACACCATTCATCCAAAACCTACTCCTTCATTTACTGTTTTGATGATGTGACGAGAGACATGTTGCTTCAAAATCTCCCAAAGGTGTTCAACTGGGTTCAGACCCAGACCCTGTCTCAATTTGTGTACTCCCGATAGTACACTTACACATGTGTACACATACTTGTATAGTGCATTAACCTTGGTGTCCCAGATGTAACACTGGCTGGAAATAATTGTGACATTTGAATGCATCCCTCACCAACATATCTGCTGGCTTTCCTGACACAAATTGAGACACAGCATTGTGTGATTATGTAAGACATAGGCTACATAGCATATGATGGCACATAATTAGTCTATTCATCCAACCGTTCAGCAGGCTCTGGTACTCTGTACAGAATTATTTACAGTTGTTTGGTTTCTGAGAGAGAATACGAGAAGAGTTATCCACTTTTTTTGTCTGTGATCGTTCAGATTCAATTTCTGAGCCACTTGTTCACATCAGTATTTGATCTAGAGATTTCAGCAAGTTCTGAATGCTACAACATCTCCAATTTGGTAAAAGAAGCTGAAGATGTCTAAATTAAAAAAAAACTGTCATACTTTGCAAAATGACCGGAAAGCTGCCCCAGATGGTAGGTAAAGGTAAATAATCTGACATTAACACAAATAATTAAAAATTACATAATGTATTTAACGCACGGCACATACAGTACGCGGCGTAACTTACGTCACCCATGTAACATAACCTGTTATGTAACGTAATGTAATGTAAAGTATAGGTACAACCATAGTTGCCAATGATCCTTTTTTCATTTCTATTTACAGATGAAACAAATGAGATACATTGTGTGTATTTGCAAGCTTTATAGGTGTTAGTAGGTGTATTCTTAAACTTTGAACAGAGCCAGGCTAGCTGTTTCCTCCTGCTTCCAGTCTTTATGCTAAGCTAAGATAATCACCAGCTTCAGCTCAACACTCATCACTTTGACATAAAAGCGATGTTGATCTTCTTATCTCACTGCTGACAAGACATCGAATAACAACGTTTTGAACCATTTCTTTAAGTTGTCAGCCATCTGTACAGTATAGCCTAGTGGCTGGTGTTATGTTGTTTTCAGAGGTTTAGAGTTTAGAAGAAAAATAATTCCATCTGCTGAAGGCACAGAAATGTCTGAACTCTAATAAAAGAAATGCACACTTACATTAGAAGACAGCGGGAGATGCAGAGATGGAAGAATGTGAGAAGGTAGGAAACCATGACAGGCCTGTGGAGTGTTACTCTCAAAACCCCTTCACACTCGAGCTCCTGCGGGATAAAAGAGAGAGAGGCTTTTGTCAGGTGAAAGTGGTTAGCGTGAGAAACAAATTGTATAGGGCTTCAGTTAATAATTATTTTCATTGGCAATCCATATTTTATTAGTTCAAGCAATAGTTTAGCTTATAAAATGTAGTAGCAAGTTACCAGAGCGTAAGCGATGTACTTACTTATTTAGCGTGATCACCAAACCAAACCTAACCACATTCAGATATCAGTGATATTATATAGAGAAAAGCAGCAAATCTTCATGTTATAGACATTTGAAAAGCTGTAAGCAGCTTTGCAAAACATAACAAGACATAACTGATTACCTAGAATGTCAGTTTAATCAACATTTTTTTTACCCTTTAGCATTTATATCACACCTGCTGTCTAATGAGACATAGAACTTGGCCTTGGAATAAATAAATACAATATAGTTCTATATTGCATATAATTACATTCACTTCAGCATGATTAAAAGCAGAAATTGTGAGGTGCTGAATTACAATAGGACTGCTCTAGATGAGGATGAATTATCATGCTGAACACAGCAGCACCTACAGTGCACACTAGCCATATGGGCAGTATGTTGCATTCACATGTGCAGCACAGTTTCAGAATACTAAATCTGAAATGCACGTGCATCTTGTGTCCTTTAGGTGTAATGTGACAGATTCAAAAGCACCTCTCAGAGCTGCATGAATAATGGCCATCAGGAAAAAGTCCTGGATACCGTTGGCTGCATACAGTCATTAATACACAGACATACTGTAAGAGTGAAAGTCAAGGAAATATATAGATATTCATACAGAATCCCTCACTTAAAAATCACAGTGAAAGGATTTCTAATTTCCTTTGACCTTTTCTCCTCTTTGCAGGTAAGTAACCTTAAACAAAAAGCTCTGATTGGAGTCACATAGGAGCAAAAATGGTGCGAATGAAAAGAAATCAAGACATCCATAAACATAAGCATCTTCAATGCACAGAGCAAATGCACTGTCTAGCCTCCTTATAGAGGTCTATCTGACAGAAAACACTAAATTAGCTGTGTGCAAGAGATACAGAATATGTGTGTGCATGCCATCATTTCATTTTCCTGGCGGTCACGTCAAAATGCCAAACAAACACCCAACCAGAAACCAGAACACCCAAATTAATGCACTTGGGGAGGATGACCTAATGCATCAGCATGTAAAATGCATGGTATTGACATTAATTTAGACTAATTTATATGGTTGACTTCAAGCAGAATTATTCATTTTAAGCTCTGCCATTACAGTAATTACAACACCAGACGACTTTGTTTATCTACTGTTCAAGTTGATTAACTAAAACATCCTGATATTTCTCAGCAGAGGAACAACATTTAATTATGCCAATTAAATGGCAAAAAAAAAAAATGATCTAGTTTCTTTTCTCATTCCTGGAGGTATTATTGTAATTTTCTAAAAGCCATGAGCCTCCCACAGCAGTAATTTGTAGCAAATTTAAGTCTTATTACCTAATGAAACAAATAAAATGTTCTTTCACTTGATATGTTGACATAAATGGGAAATCTCAGCCAGGAGGTTAAAACAAATGCAAGCCTATGATTGGATGGTTTGGTCTGCTGTCTAGCTCTGGAGCCACATGTTTCTCATCTCAGTCACACAATGCGAAAGGTTTCTTTCCTGTGTCTCTTTTGATTTTCAACCATCTGAATTGAAACAAAAGATGCAAGAGGGGGAATACCCCTTAAAAACTGATAGGGATGGGGTCATAAATCGTATCATTCAACATGAAATACACTTGAATCTCTGACTATTTTAAACTGACACCACAACCACAGAACGAAATGTCTGCTACTGTGTGTGTGTGTGTGTGTGTGTGTGTGTGTGTTGAAATGAGCATGCGATCCTCACTCCCAGACAGCTCACTCGCTGCAGTATCTTCCATTGCGTCATCGTACTAAATTATATACACCACGGGCCACGATAATGTCGTTAAAAGCGATGTGAAGTCTCTCTTGCTCGCCATTTCTCCATCTTCCCTCTCCTGCTCACAATCATCTGTGTCCTCACTTCTCGTCTCCTTTTCACTGTCTTTAGAGTCTCTCATTCAACCCCTTTTCCGAATTTTCCCCCCCTCCTGGTTCTTCAATTTTAATCTAAAAAGCTACGGTGACACAATTATGCAAAAATTATGGCCTTGTCTGTATATGTATATCAACAAAGATAAAACAATGGAATCTTTCTAGAAACAAAAATAATTGATTTTGACTAACATGCAACCAAATTATACGAGAAAGGGAGCGCTGAGGTAAAAGCCTCAGATTAGAGAGTTTCCAACAGACTGGAGAGACAAAGACACCAAGTGACAGAGGTTGGAATACTGAACCCGAACGCTGTCAGAGTATCTTATCCCACACAGTTCACGTATGACTCGCTGCTAGCTTACAGCTGTCTGACTCAACTGGGAAACATGCAAACACATGCTCATAGCATCATGTATGAAACCCTTAGATTTAACTGTCGCCTGAAAGAAGTTCAAGGATCTCCCCAGAAATCCCATCAGTCGCTGACTTGGACAAGTGACGGGGACGAAGGGGGATGAGACGGCCTCAGAGGGGCCAACAGGCATCTGATTTCCACAACACAAAAGCTCCTTCAAGTCATTAAGTGAACCAGTCCCAGGTGACCAGTAGACTCCAGTCATACAGTCTATCCGTCAAGTGACCTTCAGTCGCATTAAGTAAAGCATCCATTTCTTCACTATACAAGAGAAAGGATGAAGAAAATGTGGATCTCCCCAGATTTCAAGGGATTTTGAGGGATGCCAAAAGACGATATCAAGTGGTGTGTGTGTGTGTGTGTGTGTGTGTGTGTGTGTGTGTGTGTGTGTGTGTGTGTGTGTGTGTGTGTGTGTGTGTGTGTGAGTGAGAGAGAGAGATCTACTATCAGCAGCCTTGTCATCATTCTGAGGATGAAGCAGGGCCGGGTGATAATTCAATTTAAACTGAAACTAATAATTATTTTCCTTGTTTGTTTAACTGCCACTTGTTTTCTTGATTAATCAATTTGGTCAATAAAATCGAAGAAAATGGTGAAAATTCCCAACAGGACATTTTATAGTTTCTTGCTTTGTCCGACCAACATAAAGAGATTTCATTTAATATCACAAAATACTCAGGAAACCATAATTTGTACACATCTGAGAAGCTGGAACCAGACATTACTGGCATTTTTATTAATCCACCAATCGTTACAGCTCAAAATTCCATCTTGTTGTTTACTGACTTTAAATATAGTGATGGTAGATCACAAAATTAAACATTTATTGAAAACAAATATTAGATTAATATGAACATCTGGTTTAGGTTTTGGTAGGTAGGTAGGTAGGTATATACTTTATTAATCCCCGAGGGGAATTTTTTTTTTTTTTATTTTTTTATTTTTTGTCTAAAAGGTTAAAGTTTGAGCACATAAAAATATAAGCAGGGACATTAAATCTTCCAGAGGGTATTTCAGTGAGAAATATCCAATCATGGCACAAAATCTGTTTGCCAGTGAAAGCATGCTAAAGTTAAAATGTACAATGTGTTCAAATGGGATTAACCATTCAGCAGCTTGACTTGGTTCACTTTTGCAGTCTCGGTCAGCGTTACAGCAGACAAATTCAACAATTACAGCTTGGGGATAATTGAAATGACAAAGGATTAAAATGCAACAGTCTCCGACTCCCTTTCTCTCCACAGGAATGGCAGCTATGTATTTAGAACTATCCGAAAAAGTTTTAAATATAAGTAAACCTGTACCCACAACATAACTGTGTGGTAGTGTTGACTCATCCATGAGAACGTTGTTTTATAGATAAGTGTTTCTATGTTGGGCATGTTGTATTACATTGTAATCTATTTGCCATGTTGTGATATTAATTGCTATCAGATGATGATGTTGTTGTTGTTAAGATCTATACTCTTTCATACACACACACAGAATATGCTCTTTTTCTTGTTCTTCTCTCTTTAGTTTTTAAATTTAAAATGCACATAAAAAGGTGATTAGTCAGATGATTAAGCCATTGTTCAGGTTACCACAACACTTCAACCTTCATTATGTTAGAAATGTTGAGAGACATGGAGAGGTTTCGCACTCCACTTTCAGAACTATATTTAGCAGTTTTGCCATCTCTTGACACAATGAAAAGCAGGAGAGGAGAGGCAGAAGAGAGAGGTGTCATATTTTAATTCGTTTTCTCTGTGGGAAATGAAACGATCCTAGCAGTCAGCTAAATGTGAATGCACAAGAACACACGGGCGTGCACGTGTACACACGCACGTGTACACACACACACACACACACACACACTGATCAAACACTAAAGAGGTAAAAACACTCAGAAGTATCATGTGGGATCATGTTTTGAAATTAGGAGCTTCTTCTCCCCTGTGATGCCCGAGTGAACCACAGAAATGAGAGAAGCTTTGAAAGAAAAATTTAATTAGAAAACCCAAAGCTACAAGGTAAAGGCGTAGTTTGACATTTGGAGGAATATGTTTATTTGATCTCTTGTTGCACGAGAGTTAGAAGAAAAGTAATGCCATGTTGATTCAATATGAAGCTACCGTCAGCTTAGTTTAGCACAAATCTGGAGAGGGAGAAAAATCTAGCCTGACTCTGTTTGAAGATAACAAAATCCAACTACCAACACCTTTAAAACTTTCTTTTAAGACTATTTATCTCGTTTGATTAACCCATACAAACTCTGTAGGTTAACAAGTTAGAGTTTCACAGGGAGTTATTGCCCAACTATTTCTTGGCTGGGAGCCGTAACTTCTTGGGAGTTCTGTCATCACAGTGATCTCGCCTGTCAATCAGCAGAGACTCCAGGACATTACCGAGCCCGGTCAAAAAATAGCGTGGCGCATAACCTACAAGATATTCTTAATTTGTATGGAGACCAACAAGCTTTTCATCCCTGTTGCAGACTTTAAGTGAACCATCTCTGGTCCAATTGTCCAAAAATTGTGAAAAGTGCCCATCACAAGTTCCCCCCGAGTCCCAAGAGGTTTCTGAAAATGTCTTGTTTTGTCAGGCCAGCAGCCAAAAACCCAAATATATTCAACTTATGATGACATGAAAAGGAAAATGTTTGGCATTTTTGCTTGATGAATTAATCAACTTATTTCTTGTACTGTCAAAGTCCATTTGTATTCCCACTATATTCTCTTTTATTCTATATTTATTCTTTACAATGTCTCCTGAAAGTCATTATACTTTAATGGTCTTAATATTTTATTGCAGATACAAAGAAATATAACTATATGAGGAAGGTGGAAAGCAATTTTTGAAAAGCTATTATGGTCCCGTTTAAGAGGACATGAGATGAAGGATATTGATAAAAGTTATTATGGGGATAAATTCACTTTCAAAGAGAAAACATGGGGAGATGATTTTACAACCAGAGATTGGAAACAGAGATCATATAGGGAGAGTAAGAGTGCTGGAGAGGGTGGCAGTACCTTAGTGGCTTTCTGATATATCCATTCTTAAATAATGATATGAATATTTCGTTGAGGTGGCCTCCAACTTTGCACTGGAAATCACAGTGAGTCGCTGCAATTTTAAAGCCCTGGGGCTTCAATTATTCAACTATCATTCCTTTAACAATATTTTTCCATCACAGGGCAATTTAGCCAGATAGTAAAATCTGGACTTTTCTGCCTCATCCGCCTCTGAAAAGCACTCATCTCAGCGTGCGAGGAGAGGAACACATCCACATCTAGGACAGAGACACCCACTACCAGAGCAGAAGGGAACAAAGGCAGCAAGGAGTGGGGGAAAAAAAGTGGGGGGAGGAGAGGCAGAATATTTCATTTTCAAATTCTCTAAACGGAATTCAGTCACCCGTTTTTTCCATATGACTGATAATGTGTACACTGGATCTGGTCTCTTTTCGTGTTTGGTATGGTTACCACATCATAATTACCTCACTGTAATTTATTTTGGATCATCTATGGTTGAATACATAGGAACTGGTTTGGTGAACTGAGCAGGGGTTGAATTTTGGGACGCCAGTGAAATCCAAATGAGCTGCAGAGATCTCAGCTGAAGATATAAGAGCTGAAACACAAGTGAACACTTCCCATTACACACTTTGCCCAAAGCAAGATCCCCGAGGTGCAGAACAGAGATCAGAGACACCACATGAACAACCTTGTGGGGGAAAAGGGTTTAGAGCCGGCTCCCTTTTCACCTGTAACAACCAGTGTGTGTGTGTGTGTGTGTGTGTGTGTGTGTGTGTGTGTGTGTGTGTGTGTGTGTGTGTGTGTAAGTACGAGACGAACATGCACAAACGCGCACCTTACCTAGAAGTCACCATCTGGGGTATATCATTTTCGACTGTGGTGCAAAGCCCCCTGGGGAAAAAAAAAAAGGAAAAAAAAAAGACATGACATGACATCAGTTACAACCAGGATTTGAAGAGAGCCTGAGGCACCAGCAATGTGGTCAGCACTGCAGCTACAGTAAATGAGCCTGTTTGTCTCAAGGTGGGGGCAGAAAGTCTGTCAGATGTATCTGTCTGTCAGAAATTCATTCATTCATCATTTTCATGTCATTCATCACACCTGCATTTATTCATCACCTCACTCACTCACTCATACTGTCTCATGGGAAATAGGAAAGTGGTCAGAAACATGCAGGATAAAATACATTTTCATGGTCATTCATGGCACAAAGTCTGTAAATTAAACATTGATCCTTCTTAGTCCAATGCAAACAGGTAAACTAAAGGAATAGGATAGAGGCTGAAATCGATTTAACTCACCTTACCATCTCCCATCCACACCATTGCATGTAATGTCAAAACTCAAGAACATACGACATTTTTGCGGGATAAAATCGCAAATTAGTACTTTTCTCACATAAATATAGCTAATATTTCAACCAAATTGACGGCTAGAGGTCAATTTATCTGCTATTAGATCACCGATTTGCTTAATTCTACTCAATTAAGGGGATACATTGATGCACTGAGCCGTTAAGTGATAGTAAATCCACAATGCTTTACCTCTCCGGCTGAAGAATATCTCAGCAACCTGTTTGAGAGACCGCTTCTTTTTCTTAGGACTGCGGTCGGTCCGGTGTTGCACGTAGCTCACACACACACAATAAAGTCCAGTGATTTCCTCCCCAGCACCGGTCATTAAAGGCGCCCGGAGCCCCCCTCTGCTCGCTCTACAACCGGAACCATCACGTCATTATCCGCCGTCGGTTAGCCCCTCTTTCCCCCCGGTTCACTCGCAGCCAGGTGCCAGCGAGGGCCTATGGGAAATCTCATGGCATCCTCCTCTTTGTGAAGCGCTGGAGACGGACGAGACGAGGCGGCAGTCCGGCTGCTGAGTGTCACCGCTCGGTTTGGCACCCGCTGCCGCCGTTCCCCGCGGGGGCGGGGTGGGGTGAGATATAACAGCGAGTGGAGCGACGGTGTCAGCTGCACACCGTGCGGTATCACTTCAGTGGGAGGATGGAGTGGTGGATGGCAGTGGGTAGGAGAGGGGTCGTCGCCATGCTGCGATGAAAGCGTAAAAACTGCTGCAATACTTCGAGCTGTGGTTGGAGAGATTCACGCCGCCTTTTTGTTGAAGGAAAACTAACGCTCGGCTTTCCAAAACTCAAATCAGCGAGAATTGATCTCTGTAGAAAGTAAAAGATGTCTTACCACTTGTTTTTGTAAGTTTCTTAAGACAGAAAGAATATGGCAAGAAGCTCAAGCAAACGATGTAAAAGTAAAACCGGCGTTAAAATCAGATAAAAGAACAATTTTAAGCTGCAGTCTGAAAATGGAAATTTCCTGATCTCACACAACAGAATCACACCTGCCCCGATGCAGTTAACCACAGTCTGATCTGATGGTCGATGTGCAACATCACTGCGCCTTTGGCGCTAATTCGAGAAGGAAGTGCTGTCCTTTTACTTTGTTACACTTGCACTTACTCTAAAGTTACATCAAGAATAGGCTACTCAAAACAGCTGCAGCAACGAAATGATATGATTCACTTCCAGCTTTGGGTAAAAGTAGATTACTAATACCTAAAACTCATTGTTTATACTGATGCTTAATCACTTTTCAGCCATGTTGAAATTCAATTTGAGGTTTGCAAAATTTTTTCAAATGTTTATTTTCAGCCATCCGGCATCCGAAAAATGCCAATATAAATAGTTTGTAACTGATGAGGTCACTTAGAGTTACAGCACCTTTTTAAGTGGGTCTCGGGGATATTAATACCAAGAATACATTGAACACACTATTAATTAGAGAGGAAATGCTGTGAATTAAATGCAGGTCTATGTTTGAGATAACTTTGGGGGTCACTGACCTCAGAGAAAAGTCAAGGACCTCCACTCTCACGGGAAAAGTCTTAAAAGGAAAATAATTTGGGATGAACGAATGTTGCTGTCCGTGGTGCTGACGTTCACTATGCAACATCATGCATATTGAACTTCAGCACCAAGGACAGCAGCATTCGGGGTTATCTCCTTTCCTCTGATACATCCGAAAGGATTATTCTATCAATTTTTATTACATCATCTGTCCAACTACCTAAAGCAGTGGGAGTCCACCATCTCAAACACCTGCTGCAAACAAGGACCGTCTTGACCATAATACCCACATAATGAGGAGACTCCGCCTGGCTACACTTATTTAAGTATAATCTTGACGCAGAAAATGGCTCATCTCTTTAGCATTTCTCTGCCTCTGTGTGTGTGTGTCTCTGTGGCTAAGTTAAGCTAGCTTTGTAGCAGGGGGCTGATGAAGGCAAACCAAGGGGGAGCTCTAAGATTACTGCTCAAATTGAATAAAGGAGTCGACACATTACAGCGGCTTAGATGATACACCCCACTGCACTGATTAATTTAAAACCAGCACAATGTTAGACGCAGCGCATTTAAACACACGCACGCACGCACGCACACACAAACAACACACTTAAACCTGCCCAGCCCCTCTTTAGCACCAGCTTTACCTCCATTTCTTCTTTTTCATTTTCTCTCTACTACACACTCACGCAAACACACGCAGACACAGACACACACAACAACTCCCAACCACTCACCATGGCCTCTGCCTCATGACTTGAGTTCATTATTGCCTTGGCAGGGTTCCTCAGATGAAATTAGAATGACAACAGGACTGACACAGACTGCAGCAGTGGAAAGTTTACACAGGGTGAAGTGGAGAGCATGTGTGTGTGTGTGTGTGTGTGCGCGCACTAAACAAATCTAATCTTCTCTGATTCATGGGTAAGCTTGTCTGCATGCATTTGTGATACACTTCCTCTTTGCTTATATACTCAGTCTAAGAGATGGAGACAGAGAGCAAATGGCTTGTGACAGTAGAACACAGGATGAGCACAACTCTCTGGGACAAAGTCACAAAGCCTTTCTTAGCAGGACCACCAGTTACTGGTGACAGCGCAGGCTGGATTCATTTACTGGCAATACTACTTGTGACACAGTTACATACCCCCAAAGACTGAATTATGACTTTCTGATCCAAAGAAGCAGGGAGACACTGCGGCTCTGTGTTGCACAGGCAGACAACAGGGGAAAGCAAATCTTCATTTTCCTCAAAAGCGTAGGCAACAGAAGAGAATTTATGGACAAGCAGCTGTATGTATGCTTTTTAAAACTGCTTTACGGTCCGTTTAAAAAATTGCATTCGGAGATAAAATGATAATAAACGCACTTTTAGCCAGGCTAGCAACGAGTCTGCATGGGTGTAAGTCAGTTGGTCCTTTGGTCCAAACTCGGGTATCTCAATAGCTATTAGATGGCTGACCAGGAAATTTGTAAAGATATTCATGTTCCCAAGTAGAGGCATACTGGGTGAATACCTTGAATTTCATCTCGCGCTATCGTCAGTCCAACATTTTAAAGCAGTGTTTTGATACTTTGGTTTATGAACGAATACTTGCAATCGACATTCCTTTTAGCCCCTAAGGTTGGCGTTGTTATTGTGTGCACGTTAGCTTGCTGAATTGGACATTTAGATTATCTTAAAGCACTGCTGTGTGTGTGTTAGAAAGTCATTAATATTTGAATACATTTTCTTTGAATGCAGAAAGCACAACAAAATATTAAGTAAACAATTGTTTGGAGCTAATGTATTCGAGCTCTTTATTAAAAATCTGACATGGGAACCTTTCCTAAATAAATAAGGCAGTCAAAACTGCAAGCACAACATAAACTATGAAATCTATTGCCAGTGACAGGAAAATAGATCTGCTGCAATCCAGTGATGAATGGCGACAAGAAGGATATAGTCAGTAAATCCTGTTATGCTTGTAAAAGCACAAACTGATTCATTTCTTAATAAACTCACTCTTTACTGACACAGTAGGAGAACAAAACTAATGGACATATCACGTTAAAAAAAAAAAGGTCCATACTGAGGAAACCAAAATGAACACGTTAAGCTGAATGCCTGGTCGCCTTGCGCCAAACAAACACGAACGATCACAACTTATTCGGAGGCCAAATAGTCTTCACAAGTGTTTTGCTTGCCTGTCAAGTGTCTTCAATGGCCTCCGAGTTCACCAGATAGAGAGATCACTAAACCTTTAGGTGAAATGAGTGTGAAGGTGAGTGTGAAAAGTCCAACCTGACGATGTTTTTGAATTTTAGTATGCACAATTCAGGAGAGAAATAACTGCAGTAAAAGGAGGGCCGAAGCTTTCCTGAAGCTAAAAAGAGTCTGTTCCTTGGTATCACTTCATATTCATAATGTGCTTTCTCCCCCCTTTTTTTTTGCCCATCAAAGCTGCTGTATCTGTTTTGGTGTTATGTAGGACAAGTAGCCTATGCTTAATATCCTGTATCCTCCACAGAGGAGATTAATGCAGCTGATCTACCAAGGAGGCGCAGCTCAGATCACAAACTGAAAGCTAATTAGATCTGTTTGTCATCACTAAGGATGCTCTGTGGGCCTCTACACTGCTGGATGTTACTGTATACCCAGAACTTGTCAAATGAATTCCACATTGAGTCATTAAAGGGATTGCAGCAACAGCACCTTTCCCACAGGTACATTTTAATCTTAAGTGGGCCTCCTTTTATTTTCACCATATTTTGTACCGTTATTACAAAGAAGCACATTATACTCTACGCGTACTTAACATAATTAACATTTTCTTCACGTAGTTCCGTTTCAGAATAATAAAGGAAACATTTGATTATAATTGGTGAATTAATGTGAACAGTATTTTACTGAACCCGACCACCAAAACCATGTCATTTCAATGGGAGGACATCACGTACTATACAATGCTGGAAGAGATTTTGACACTGTGGCCCTTACTGTTACTCTACCGATAGCCCATTCTCACTGGTCTAATATTCAAATAAAAATTCTCAAAACAGGCTACGGTACTCTCGCTAACCGCCCGAGAGCAACTGACAGACAGACAAGGTTAGCTAGTGTAGCATCCCACTAAAAGGCCAGATTTTATTTAAGGTGTAAGTGGAGACCAAAAACGGGGCTAAAAGAATAATGAACGTCAACGTCACATTTCCCAGGTGGCCAGAAACACAATTTGATATGATTGATAATGTTATGCATGCTAAATAAGCATCCTATAAGTTCATTCTTTCAACTTTAAAAGGTGGTAGTGGTGTTGGGTTTACAGCTTGGGTTTCGTTGCCCCCAAGCAGACAAACTGCTGGTTTAACACCGCAGCTTACAATGATATTTTAGACGATAGTATTTTCCAGATTGCCGTGACATTAACCCCATCCAACACCTTTGGGACGGGCTGGAACAGTGGCAGAAAGCCAGGCCTTCACATACCAGACCTCACTAGTGCTCGAGCAGCCAAATGCTAAAATCTATAGTGTAGAAGCCCAAAAACCAGAATCGTGGAGTCTGGTACAGAAGCAAATTAATGGTTCATGGTTCAATAATGAGAAATCCAACAAATATGTAGTAAGGGTGAAATGAGAAGCTTATCCTGTTTAGGCAAACAAGCTATTTTGCTATCCATCTCGCATGTAGCACAGTTATATGTGAGGCTAATGCAGGTGAAGACTTTAATACAGTACGAGACGTCCCTGCGGGCACATTAGTCAATTCTGTTAACATGCTCTGCTGGGCCGTGCTCCCCATTAGTTTTTAATTACATTCAATAGTGCAAAGACTCACCATCCACAGGCCCCTATAAAATATCAACCTTTTCTTTGGGGTTAAAGCAGAGTCTGTGACAAATGTATAATTTTCATATAATTCATAGTATAAATTACACCGTACTGAGTCACCAGCGTGCAAACACTTGTGACCTTGCTGTTCGTCATACTGTCCGTCTGTTGAGTTTGTGTTGCTTAATGTGACTGCATGCCAAGAAAATTGCAGGTGTGTCAGTTAAGTTGGCATTTAAAGAAAAGTAAAATGTCAAAACACTTCATGCAAATTCCTTGTACTTTTACCACAAGCTGGCAGAGAAAATGCACTACAAATTCTAATTAAACAGAATTTCCGTCGAATCATTTTCGTATACTTTCACTGCGAAGATTACTTAAATTCATTCACTCACCACTGACCGATTTATTTCTTTGCACATGTTCATTCCATGTCATGACTCAGGTCTCCTCAATAACAGCAGCACACACAATAAAATCCAGCACACAATCACTCAAATTCAAACATGTGGCATTCAAAAGGACTCTGCGTTTCTGCAGTTTTCACAGTTGATTTGTGTTTTTGAATGGCATTAAAAAAAAAAGTCTGGCCACCAACTCAAACAGCGGAAAGTGCTGGGATTCAGTGTTGTAACATCAGCATAGCGAAGAACCAAATAAACAAGAACTTGATTCAAAGATTTTCAGGTCAATTTGGGGTGGAGAAAAAGAGAACGCTCCCACTCACCCAGTGTCTGAGGACATGAAATAACTGAGTGTGAGAAAGCAGAATAGACTATCACTTAGCTAAAATAAAACTCCCAGGCTTTTTGCTTATGCACACAGTGTTGGGTAAAACCTACAGCCGGGCCCCAGAGACAGAATCGAGGTCCAGAGAGGAGCCGCAGCCATTTCAACCTTCCTTCATCACATGTTAAGAGTCTGCATCTCTAATGAGGCAGAGTCCCTGAACGTGGCTCAGTGAGAGGCAAAGCCCAGCCACCTGTCTGTATTACAGTGTGAGCATGAGTTTATTCGAGTATCTTGTGATAGGGGAAGAGGGGGAGGCCTTTGATGAAAGCAGGAATGTCCATGATGGCGACGGCGCCGGCCAACTTGGGCGAGGCAGGAAGAAAAGTGACCTTAGACACTTCGCCATAGGTAGAGCCACTTAAATCCCCTTTGCCTTCTTCTTCTTCTTCTTCTTGTTTTTTCCCACCACCCTCCTCATCATTTTCCTCAGCACCAAATCCCACCACCTTTAAGAGACAGGGAGGAGGTTATTGATAGTTTATACGTGAATAAAAGTACAGGGAAAAAAAGTGAATGAGAAAGCTAAACACCCTTTCTCTTTCCCTGCCAAACCTGAACATAAAAGGCATTGCTTACGTGCACGCTGAGTTTGCGGCTGCTTTGTCCTTGATGTTCTTGGAACCAGGAGACGAGCTCCGCTCTGGTCATCTGCTTCAGAGCCTCGATCTAAACACACAGGCGCAAATCAACAATAAGACAGGTGTCGTTCACTGACAATTTACAGTAATCTGGTTTAAATTGCGCTGTCCTTACCTCTCTGTTGAGCCTGTCGAACACGTATTGCTGAGTAACCACCTCGGCCCAGTTCCTGTCCACCTCCTCCCCGAGGTGTGTGTCCTCACACTTCTTCAGCTCCACTAAAGCGGTCACCTGTACAAAAGTACACGTACAGCACACAGTGTTTCTACACACTCTTCTTCTTCGAGGACTTTTCAAAAAACAATGTCCCAATACGTCTCACATGATGAGCAAATTTGTTCTAAAAGTCACTTTTGACTTTTCAAAAACTTTCTGGGTATGTATCGTTTGCTGTAACTTCTTTATGACAACAGGAAACTCACAACTACAAAATAATAATACAAACGCAGACACCAACCTGAGTATTAAATGCCTCCTCAGTCAGTGCATTGAGCTTCTCCCCGAATGAAGCCAAGAACTCTTCAATCTTTAACTCCACCAGCTCGGTGCTGAGAGAGATGAGAGGTAAGAGATATATTATAGGCTATGGGGCGTATTTGATTCCTTTAGTCATTTATCAGTTCCACTCGCTTCTCTTTCCAGGGCCACGTAGATAAATTGTAGCTTGGTTTTGGGTGAACAGTAAGATAGATTATACCTTGGTTTTGGGAAAGCGGTTAAGATAAATCGTATCTTGCTCCGGGCGAATTAAAGGTTACAATTGTGTTGCAGACTCACTTGAACTTGGTGGCCTGTGTTTCCACGGTGACAGAGAAACCCAGGATGCCCGAGGTGTTTCTGCACGTGGGGTAGACGTGGTATCTGCAGAGGGAGACATGAAAGGAGGCAGCAAGGATTTAGAGAAAGACCAGATGAAATAAATTGATGAGAAACATTTGATTTGCACGCTGCTTTGAAGTCTTTAACAAAATCAGTTAAATTTGAAAAAGCATTGTTTCAGTGCAAATGGAGCTATTGTGCACAAGTTTAAACATTACTAACTCTCTTTACTAACTCTGTTAGCAAGATGGGCACAAGCTTGGCCTTTGGAAAGCACCAAAACAATACACAGTAAAGACAGACATGTTTGATTTCCACATCAAATAACTTTACAGCAAAAAAAAAAAAGGTTGGAAAAAGAGAGAAAACTTGGCATATTGAACAGCAACAATGAAAAGGCGTGGTGAGTCACAGTTACTGGTGCTATAATAAATATGTACCTTTGTCTAATATGCACATAAATAGTTTATAATAAAGACGGTGATTATTGTTGATCAATATAGCACAATTTCTTTAAGCACCAATAACAAGTAAATTCTAACACTGTGGTTGAGGAAAACTATTGCAGGTACTATAATGTCTATGTACAGTATAAGTTTCAAGGTGGAAGCAAGTTTAAAAAGACTAAAAGCTCAATAGAAATATAGGGTGATTATTTTTTGGCAGAATTTTGATTTGAAGTAAAGCAAACATGTTACTGGAAACATCACAACAGAAACTCACCCCAGAGTCTCCTTGGTCCGGAGGAAATCAAAGCAGGGCTCCTCCATGTGCATCTGAACAACAACAACAACAACAACTCAAGTTAAAGATGGGAGGGATGACCAGGTGGACTGAGAGGACGAACATATTTAAATACTCACCACCAACAGTTCCATCAGTGTGTGCTCCCTTAAAGCCTTGGGGCCAGACTAGAAAAAAAAAAAAAAAAAAGGGAGTGAATCGGTGTACATTAAAAAAATAAATAAATAAATAAAATTTTAAAAAAAAAAGACGACACGATTTTTTTTTTTTTTTTTTTTTTTTTATGTACACCGATTCGCCCCCATTTTTTGGTTGATGATGCGTGTGGCAGGTGTGTGTGTACCTGGTAGTAAACAGTGACCTCAGAGTTGGCGTCTCCCTTATTGAGTGATTTGACTTTACAGATGTGGTGCTTCTGAGGAAGCTCGACCACTCTGAACATCACCGGCACCTCCACTGGCAGCTTGGAGAAATGCAACTTACTGCCAGAGCAGGCGCAAAGAAGGAAGAGGGAGGAAGAAGGGAAGCAGAGACAGAGATTTAGGTCAGGAGGGAAGAAAGAGACAAAGACAAAAAAGAGGAAGAAAGTTGGAATTGAGGGAAGATATTCGAAAAAACTATTAATGAAAAAGTCAAAAGGGGAGTCACGGACTGAACAACTGAAGCTGATGCGAATTACTGTGTACCGTGGCAAACAAATCTATGTGATTGCCGAGTATTGGTGTTCTCATTAGGATGTGCATCGAGTGTAATAGCAGACTTACTCTGTGACATACTGCAGGAACTGCATCGAGTCCTGTGGAGGAAATACAATGAAGGCTAATGAATAGGGAGAGATAACAGAGTGAAAAGAGGGAATCAGCAAAAACACGAGGGCAATGTCAAACACACTCAGCCTCACAATTGATGCAAGTGCAGATGTGAACATTTATCGATTCATCCTAATCGGCGAATATTATTGTCAAATCAGTCGCCCTGTCTGTGCACCGACTGCTGTCCACTCACCGCACTGGTGAAGTTCCCTTGCACCAGTCCCTCGGTGTACAGCTCGGCCTTGAGGCTGCGGCTGAACTCCATCAGCTCCTCACTCGTCAAACCAGCGGTCAGAGCCTGGTACTTCTCCACCATGGACCAGCGAGAGTGCTCCAGCATCAGCAAACGCACATCCCTGAGAAAAAAAAAAAAAAAAAAGGAGAGGAGAGGAGGACCAAAGCGAGGAGAGGATGAAGGGGAGGATTTTCTATTTAGGGCTGTCGCACATTTCACCACTAGAAGGCAACACAGACTTTGCGATGACTCGCATTGGCAAGATGGAACAGTCAGAAATAATGAAGACAGAGGGAAAACAACTCACTTGCCGAGTTTCTCAGGTTTAATGAGGATGTTGAAGTAGGTTTTTTTGAGCTGCTCGACAAACATGCTGAAGACATCAGGGGAGGCAGAGAAATCAGCCAGCTGGTAAATGATCAGGTAGAACAGCAACTGCAGGGAGAAATGTGGTCAACAAGTGAGCAATGAATCACTCAGAAGAACATTTGTATTAATCAGTGTGTGAGTTTATGCAATGGAAACTTAATACACACACATATCTGTATGTATGTATGTATGAGTATGCAGTTACTCTGGATGAGTTCACTCACAGGCAGCTTGTGGTTGAATCCTTTAACCTTGATGACCAGGCCATGCTCTCCGGCAACCAATTTGTACTCCAGCTGAGCCACTTCAGCCTCGTAGGCCGGCTCTGCCAGGTTGTAGCCAAGGATGTTAACCAGCAGGTCGAACAAGACCACACTGGACGGAAACAGGAAGGGGGAAAAGAAGAAAAGAGGAAAGTGAAATTAAGCGAGGGAGGCGGAGGTAGTAAAAGGATGAGAAGGAGAGGGAGGAGGAGGAGGAGAAGAAACAACAAAAACAACAGGCAAGACGGAGTGGAAGAAGTAAGGCACCAAAAAGGAGCAAGAAGGAGGGTTAAAACGATGAAAAATTACAAAGACATAATTGGAGGCAGTGGGAGGGAGAGAAGAGATTAAAAACAGAGTGAGGGATAGCAGATGTTAAAAAAGGTAACAGCAGAACACACAGGACTTTCACAAGGTCAAATCTGAATTCGAACTTACTTCTTGGCAGATTGCTGGATTACGGGGGAGATTAGGTGGAATCTGATGTAGGCTGCAGGTGCAGAGGACAAATGGGTGTCAACACCTTCCAAATTATATCAAATGTCTTGATGGCAGCATCCTGCATGCAAATGCAAATGCGCGCGCACACACACACACACACACACACACACACACACACACACACACACACACACACACACACACACACACACACACACACACACACACACACACACACACACACACACACACACACACACTTTACCTTTTGGGATTTTGAACTTGTTGTCCTTCTTGTACCACAGGCAGCCTCTGTCGCTGTCGGCTATCCGGACTGGGAACTCGGTGTCGGTGCAGTCAGAGGGCTTCAGGGTGAAGTCAGTGGCTGAACAAATGCACATAAACAATAAATCATCTCGTTCCGCTTGGTACAATTTCATAAATAATGTGTGAGTTTCAACAATTCAATCTGTCCAGTTTGGAGATAAACATGCAGCAGCTTGTCACCACAGAGAGAGCTGTTGCCCCCCCCTATAAATGATTCAGGAACCCTTGGGCCAATAAGTGAGGCCGCCAACATCCAGCAAAGTTGGTCGTGTGGGTTTGTTGCCTTCTAAGTTTGTAGACAGAACACAATGCCAGGGTGCATCAGCCTTTAAAGGTTGGCCAGGATTGGACCAGAGGTGTTTTGGTTTCCAATGTTTGAGTTAAAGTCTTGACCTTTATTTAATGTGCTGCTTTAAATCAATGCAATCTGCAAAGGTAACGGGACTCACGTACCAATTTTTGTCAGTCAGCTGGAGTTGGCTTTTTATAGAGAATTTTAGCCACTCATATATTACAGGATCTAGTTCTGTGAAGACACATTGTGTAAAAACCACATGAACTGCATCGCCAGCAGCCTTTATTGTATCTTTAAAAAAGAAATGCACTGCTTTTACATTGACATTATAGTCCGTTTACCAGTTTTCAGGACGACTGCAGCACGTGACAAAAAAAAGTTATGGTAAGACTTTTATAGCTCAAGATGGAGCTGCGAAAAATCTGATGAAATGCCTCAACTGGCAGAAACTTGAGTCTGCGTCAGGTGGATGTAACGGTGACAAATTTGAAAAAGAAAACAATCCGAGGGCGTGAATTTAGGAAGAATTGAGCTTAACAGACCTCTGCGGCCCGCTCCTCATGTTTGCTTAGGGCTACAGGCTTACAGCTACATTTGCCACATTTAGCATAATACACCTGAATCTCCATGAACAAGCAACTGGTGGTTGAGTTGCATTGTGGGTAATGCAGGCATCAGGTTTTAAAAAGAAAGAGACAACAAGTCTGTTTGTTCTTTTAAACCATTGAGAATACCTAAGTGTTATACAAGCCCAATGCCAGCTGTTAAGCACCGATGCTATTGCTTGTATTTAGCTGTAATTAAATTATTAACAGAAACTTTCAAACTACTTAAATATCATTTTCTAAATGTCAGGCTGCAGCAAAAAAAAAAGATTTGTATCTAAAGCAGTGTTAAATACCTGGCTCACCATGCATGGACCTGTACCATCACACATCTATCTGCTAAGCAACATCTTTTTCTACTTCTGTTAAAGTGGAGGCTGAACTAATGAAAGTCAGTGCACTTATAGTACAAAGTTTATCTCCACTCGATTTAAATTATGGGATAGCTAGAAACTTTGTTGGAAAACAGCATGTAACTGAAGCTGTAATTATTACAGCATCCTAAGCTGTAATAAATCCTGTCCAAACAGAGAGATACATGAGGAGGAGTTGACAAATTTGAGTTTGAATTACAACACCTCTGTTGGATCAGTGACCAACAAGGGAGTGTTACAAATAACAAAATACACTGACCAAAATGCACTTTCCCTCCAAGTTTGGTCAATATATCTGATTACTGCATTTGCTGGATGGATGGATGAATGGAAAAGTACAAACTGCTCGACCAAATCTGGTCCATGATCATCTTATTGGACACTTTTTAGATACTTGCACCAGTTCTCAGCCACACAAAAACACCTTTTTTTTTTTTTTTGGCCTGCAGTGCACAAAGAACTTTATCCACCCACCGATGAACTTGTTCTCTTCAGGAAGGTGGAGGTCACTGTTCAGCTCCAGGTTTCCTGTCCACCGCTCCATCCACTCCTGCTGGATGTCTGTGTGAAGGTTAAACTTCTGTTAGCACAAAAGAAATATTTTCTGGTTCGATTCATGTTTTGAATTCAGTCACCTGAACACTTATTTGTGACAAAAATGTCTTGTACAGTTTTTGTTGTTTCTTTAATCTAAATTCTGTTCCAACACTATTGTTCGCCATCTAAAAGACAAAGATAAATGCTGGCATTTCTACTACTGGCTCTGCATTATATCAGGCTGAATATCACCACACAAGGGAAGAAAAAGACAATGTAGTCACTGAATGCCTACATTGTAGGAAGGAACTGTTACACTGACAGTAAACAAACACACCCACCCTCAATGCTGTATTGTGTGCCAAACCACTTCTCCCTGAGGGGACACTGGCCCTCATGTTCTGGTGACAACAGCATCAGGTTGGCTTTCTCGGGGTTGAGGAGGGACAGAGCTGCACTGATCACCTACACACACAACACACACACAGAGAGAGAGAGAGAGAGAGAGAGAAAGAACGAACGAAGAAAGAAGGAAAGAAAGAGACACACACGACCAAATCAAAGTCAAGTTTGCAGCAAAGAGAGAGCGAGAGAGAGAGAGAGAGAGAGAGAGAGAGAGCATTTTCCCTTCTGTGTCTAAATCACTTGTTTATGCGAGAACAATTTTAGCTGTCAATCACAATAACCGGCAGAAAGGCTAAACGGAAGTTATTGTCGTCACAGAAAATATGCAAAGCCGCAATTATACTGTAACTTTTGATGCAAAATAACATCCACCAATAGAAGACAAGACCACAACTCTAGCAAATAAATTGCTCTTACTATAAAGGCGTTAGCTTCAAAATCATTATCACATCAGAAAGAAAAAAACCTGACCTGTTTCATTCACATCTTTATATAAAAAAGGAGATGCAAGATTTTAGATTGAAACCCTGAAAGAGGTTCACTCCCAGAACGACTGAACTACTTACTTTTGGACTAAACTCAAACATCAGCTGATCTCCTGTCAGGAAGTCTTCTTTGGGGAACAGCTGCATGTTTTCACAAATGTCCTCTACGTACTCTATAGGGTCAATCTAACAAAAAACAAACATAGGTTTCCATCACAGTCTCACAATAATATTTTTTGTTTCAAAATGCACCTAACACAGCAGGTTATGGAAGTTCACATTCTTACCTGCTCCTGATAGTGAAACTCATTGGCTTCAATCCTCTGAATCTCTTCGTATAGTCTGGATGCAATAAAAAACAGACAGAATTAAAAACTTTAGTCATCTCAGACAACAGCTCAGATGTCAAACACCAAAGCTCCTTAAGAATTAAGGAAGATAACAAAAACTAAAATGTTGAAGTCATAAATATATGATTTGATTGATTTAGACTTTATTAATCCCACAGTGGGGAAATTTAGTCGTATACATGAACAAACAGCCAACCTGTCAGTATATCATATCATGCAGTATTTACTACCTCCTTAGACAAAATATACAAGTTGTTTTTGATTTTTTTTTTTTAACTGCCTCTTTGTAAGTACATCATCTTTGTTTTGTTGTTTGGTGAGACTCTGTGTGTGTGTGTGTGTGTGTGTGTGTGTGTGTGTGTGTGTGTGTGTGTGTGTGTGTGTGTGTGTGTGTGTGTGTGTGTGTGTGTGTGTGTGTGTGTGCGCGCGTGCGCGTGTAAAAGTGCCTTTGCTGAGGTCCAAGTGTCTGCAACATCTTCAGGTATTGGAACACGAGGTGAATCACCTGTTAAAAAAAATACAGACACGCCTATTATACATAAATCTAATAAACCATGGCCACATTTCTCTTTGTTCCCAATTTTTTTAAAGGTTCAGACACGCAAACAAAAAGTCATAGAGTAACAGTAAGTTCAGGATTATTAACTGTGAACAAAAGATCCTCGGTTGTATGGAGTCACAGGAGTAACATAAAAAATAACAAAAATAAATGCACAGATTTAGAGAAAATAAATGCGGAAATATCAAGAGGAATATGAAATGGGGGAATTTTGGGGATTTGGGTTGAAATTTGGGAACCCTGACAAGTCCATTTAAAAGTATGTAATATGTCAAAATGCAAAGGTCCCAATCACCATACCCTTGGGAGAGTGGTTTGGTTAGACAGCCTAAACAGAGTGCACTTGTGTGAGGCGTGGGCTCCACCGATGCCCCCGACTCCTGGTTCTCAAGTACCAGGGACACAAACCAAGTTGTTTGGTGGATGGCCATTTGAGACATTTATTCCACTCAAGGTGTCCTTTGGGAACATTTTTGTCACTAAAGTTGAAACCTGGTCATTCACGAATATTTGGGAATGGCCAACCCTGGTTTCCCAAATATCACCTTGACTGTCAGAAAAGTTCCCATTTGTCAGGGAGTTTTATTTGGGAACTTTTCTGCCACTCAAGTTGACAATTGAGAACTTGTGAAGTGAGGTTGTTTTTTTTGTGGTTGTCTGCAGCAGTTTCATATTTAGTGCTACTTCCTGTGAGTCAGGAAGAGAAGCGCAGTAGGACACATGTCACTGATAATCCAGCTGCACACTGTAATTTTCATGTCAAGACTGACCGTGTTTAGTGTCATCCACCTTGAGCCTGCTGGTCCCTCTATTTAAGTCATTTTATTTAATGAGTACATTTAAAAATAATACTTGTTTGACCTCAAATAATCATGATAAGAGAAATATGATTAGCGATGACAGTTGCCGGGCCTTAACACAACCCCATACATAGTGCATTGATTCATCTTCCTAATCCCACAGTTACCGAGAGAGCCTCAGGTGTACCACACGTCTCCGACAACTCCAGGTTCCTTTCTGAATGGACAGGACCATAAAGTGCCCTTAATCAAAGTAAACAACCTTCTCAAGGCTTTTTCTGCTTTGAGACGGCAGTTATCAATATAGGTTTGTTGACCGAAACATTTCTCCATTAGGCCCCTAAGAGTGGGAAATAGTTGTCCTGTTGAATAATTACCCACTGTGTCTGTGGTTAATGCGGGAGTTGTCATAACAACTGATAACATTGATTTCTGCCTTGAAATTACCTGTTGTATTAGTGAAAACAACAGAAACAGACCAGCTGGGTCCTGCTTCCAGTTTCTGTTGTGGGTCTGCTACCAAATCCTATCACTGAGCAGCATTTCAATAATTCAATGTCTACATCATACAAACAAATACGAATTCGAGCCCAAGTCTCAGTGTTTCCATTTATCCAGAATAAAAAGAAAATAAAAGAAGTGAAACGTTAAAAATTTACCTGGTAGAAGTTTTGGAAACCCTCGTCAGTGAGAGTGATGGAGATTGAGAAGATGGAGTAGGTGGTGTTTTGATCAAAGCCAGTTTCACTGTTTCCTCCAAACAAAGCCAGGGCCCAACACCTATATGAACACATGAACACACACACACACACACACACACACACACCAGTTCATCAACACTGTTGGGGCAGTGAGCTGAGATTTAAAATAAAATTTAAAAAAATAAAGACCCTACATCATGTCTCATTCTATTACTTGTTTGTTCTTCCTTGCAGGAAGCTTTTCATTCCGTTGTAAATGAAAAACAACTTCCAAACACTTGAAACTTAGTGGAGTTGTGTTATTCTTCAAAGTAGACTTGTCTGCATTTATTTGTATGAAGACATGTTCTGCTTGTGTGAGCAGGCTGGTTTGAAAAGCCTGCAGTAGATTAATAGTGATGACACCAAGCGGGGAAAAGAACTGAAACCAGAGGGAGAAAAAAGTACGCATATAAATTCGAAAAAATATTGAGGATATACCTTTTAAACTGGCCTCTGTGGTGAAATATTTGTATGGATTTGTCCGTGTACAAAAATCTGCAAAAACACTGGAGTGAAGCATCTGATCAGTTGTGTCCTAAATAGTGTGTGACAGACACAGAGACGGAGAGACCATTCCCCAATTTCACAGAGGGGCACAAAAACTGTCCAATTTCAAACCAGCCTCTTGGCCCTTGATGTCGGGATTGTCTAAACTCAATAAAAAAACAACCACTCTACTGCTTCTGCAGTTTGTTTCGACTGGGAATTGTGAGTGAGTGCACATATTTTGTTGCTGTCATTTATGAACAGCACACACAGTAAATAGGAATATTCTGGCAGACGTTTCGAGTGGTGCCGATGGTAAAGGGACCGCTGGATGGGCTCTTTGTATTGTGGGACCACACAAGGTTTGGCAAATCACTTTGGCACTTAGCAACAAGAGGCTGAAATGCTCTTGTACCACCACAGCCAGCGATGAGACTGTATGAATCACATTGTCAAGAGGGTGGGCAAAGTGTAGAGTTTGAAGATTGGGCTCAAACACTCAGGACTTGCTCAGAGCAAGAAAAAAGCTCATGTATACCCAGCAAATTGAAGAGCTTTTAATTGGGTTTTGGAGTGCCCTCAAATCAGAAAAACAAACAGACAAAAGGCAATAACACTCACTTCTTCCTAAGCACTGAGAGGATGCTTCCCGTGCCTTCATGGCCAATCAGCCAAGAGATGTAGTGGAGAGGCTTCACTCTGCAAACAGGAGGGAAGAACATGAAAAGGAGAAACACAACACATTGATGCAATCTTTTGGCTGGTCTAATTCTATGTTTATATGAAGAAGCATCACTCTGTAGGAAGGAGGCAGGGCCACGGGAAAAAAAAAAGACAAACAAACACATTTGATGCAATTTTGTTTCAAGTGAGGAGAAAGCGTGGTCTGTTGTGTATGTTGTGTAATTCATTTATGTGCCTCGTAACATGGGCTATGTATCTTGTGCAAGTAGCTCACCTGTAGTGTTCCTCCTGAGGGGGAAGAGCCCAGGTGATATTCAGAGCATGAACTTTCCTGACAGGAACGACTGCAAATGCACATAAACACAGTTAGAGAAACCCCATCCCTGAGAAACTTGTTGCTGCTTCATCAGTGTGCATCTCAGATTGTTCTTATGAATGTTTTTTCAAGGACTGAAGAGGTCAAGGTATCTAGTTATCGACAAGAAAAAAAAGAAAAGATGAGAAGAAAGTCTAAAAAGTAAATAGGTTTTCAGCTTTGCTGTGCTTTAAATCATCTCACTATACCCCTCAGATGTATTTACAGGTTTTGAACTGCAGTGCACCAGATGTGTTCGGGCATATGCAGTAGGGTAGATCATTACCTCTGTAGAGCTTGCTGAAAGCTGGCGTGTCAAAGGGATCCGGCATATCAGAGAAATCTGGTTTGGGCAGGTCACTGTAGACATAAAACCAGAATTATGAGAATTACCATGTGTGAATAAGTCACCACATGGCACCAAGCATGAATTCTTTAGCATAATTGTAAAAACGTTTATGGGTTAAAAGAAAAAAACAACAACAGAGCAAACACCTTTTCACCTGCAACTCAACTGAATATTTTTAGGAGTTGTACCCGCAAAAAGATTCAAAAGAAAGTTTGAGGATGTCTGTCTCTTAATTATTGTTTACATTTCACAGAAATAGCACATTGAGGCAAATATCCCAAATGATTTCACTTATTTTAAGCTTGATGAAAATGATTTCAGTGCCTCTAAAGGTGCTGAAACCACTAAAGATGATTTTATAAGCAAAGGTGTGAGAAATGTCACCTGCTCATATTGCAAAATGAAAATATTTTTAATTGAAGTGAAACCCAGAAAGCTGGACGTTTTTTTTATGTAACAGTGACATGCGTGTTGATTCTCTAAAAAAATACCGCAATGACTCATAAAAGCAAGCGGAAGTTCAGGTCTCGAAATAAAACACTAATTCAGCTCAACTTTAGGGAGAAATGATCTCCTTAAGGTGTGTCGTGTTAAAAAAGAAAGAAAAAAAAATGTCTGAGATGTAGAGAGGAGAGACAGATATGGAGGAAGGCTTGACATTTGCATTTGAGCAAAGGATATTGAGACTCAATATATAACGCCAGCCCCTCATCACAGTGACTGAGAGCCTCTTCTCCAATACTCACTTGTTAGGCACCTTGCTGAAGATCTCTCTCACCCACTCCTCCAGAGTGTCCAGCTTCTCTAAAAGGACAGACCGAGTGAAGGAGAATAAATTAGAGCTGGAGTGCGTCTCAATAATTACTGGCAGAAAACTCATAATTCTGGGGTTGGGGGAGAATTGCAGTGCAATGCAGAATGCTTGTTTCAAAGCAACTCTAGTGCTTTTTGTATTTTGGCCTTAAAGACCCAGTCAATACAGTGTTTTACCCGATAGATTTGCATGTGTTACTATGATGTTAAAATATAGATGGAAAATCAGCCCTTTGTGCGTTTCTAACTCGATATTAGTTTAAATTTTACACACTGCCATAAATAAACATAAAACTGCATTTAAAAACCATTACATTAATGTGAAATAAATGCAGCTTTTGTATCATGTTAGCCTGCGTGTATATAAAACATTTTTTTTTTTTTTTTTAAATCGGTCAAATTCTAGACCTGTTTTTACTATTGAGGTGGTAACTATTTTTGTTTACATGCATTAGGCATTTGTTCTGCATTAACAATGCAAAGTATTGCATGATATTCTGTAATTCAAAATCTAATTGGAAACACAGCTCGTCTTTGCCATGCAGGATTCAAAATGATGCATAAATATTTTATTACAGTATTGTAATCTTATGATATCTTTATATATTTATCTTTCTGATAAAATAACAGTTATTGACTATACCTAAATAAAACAATGTGACGTAACATCCAGGCTAGTTTGTTTGGCCGTGCTGTGGAAACAGAAGTTTCTCTGTTTGACACAGGAGCAGCTAAAAGCAGGTTTTTCTGCCAACACTGATCAATAACTCGCGCCATTTGTCACTAAAATGCATTTCAGTCAGCACAGGTTCCAACTAAATTAACATCAACTGGAATCTTAAGGGATCTTTTTTTACATCTGGCACAAAGCAGCACCACGCAATGTAATCCAAGTATATTTGCAACTTTCAGACTGACACAGTTGTCCTTTTCCTAACCAGCGCACTTGTTGTTTAAATATGAACTTGTACCCAGCTGGCCGCTCACGGGTGTGTTGGTCATAAAATGAGGTGTGCTCAGGTGCATTGCTGTCTTTATTAGAAGATCTCGTGTTACAGGAAACATTTAAATGTAATTGTTTTTCATTTTCCTTATTCTTTGGCATTTCAGCGCTTTATCATTTTCTGACTAAAACGCTGGTTATATAATTTTGTTGTTGTTTCACTGCAATTACTGATCACTGTGACTCCTTTGTATCACTTTGCACAGGCAGATTTTTTTTGGAGAATATACTTTTTAATCAAGTACCAGAGGTTGCAGCAAGAAAGAATCAGACTAATACAGAGAGCTGTTTTTATGAGGATGAGGTTTCTCAACAGGAAAAATGCCAACCCTTGTCATCATTTTACTTGTAGGCTGCAGTTAATTAGCTGTGTGATATTCTGTGAAACCCAGAAACCGTGTTAGATATTTTGTATCTGACTTTGTTTTGAGTAATACAGCAATTTGAGTTGATTTGGAAATGATTATTTACAGTCGGCTGAACATGGATGAAGTGGATCCTTATTAGAGCTAATGACAGTCGGAATTTTGGATTAATCTACAGATTGCTTTTTCAATGAGTCAGTTCATTTTGGTGCATTAAATGATTGAAATCAATTACATTCATGTCAATCTAGTGGACTACTTCTTGGTGTGTAATAAACTGGAGAGATTTTCCTGACCTTTTGACTGCACAGCCAGAGTCATATAGTGGGCAGAGTAGTGTTTCTTCCAGAAGGCACGCAGCCGCTTATAGACATTGATCTTCTTCTTTTTTGGCTCCTGCTTCAGTGTCTGCGCATTCCCTGGTGTTGCCAGAAGTGATCAATCAATTCAGCACAATTAGAAAACATGATAGAAAAAAAAGGGTTTAGAAATTCAAGGATATCAGCAAAGAAAAGTAACTTCAACTTCTTGTTTGTTATTGCTGAACATACCCCAAGGAGGCCCTGTGTGTATTATCTGTCCCAGCGGTTGTGTTTACCAACTCACCCCAGCAGAACTTGCCCATAGGGTGTCCAGGTTTGGCCAGACTGCCAAACAGCATCTCCTTCCTGTGGGAGTCAGACGGCTTAGCCAGCTGGTACTCTGACCGACAAAAGGAGAGAAGAGGAAACGGTAAGATGGCAGAAAAAGAGCTGCGTGAGGAGAACACAGACATGTAGCTGATAAAACGTCCAACTCCAAACAAAACAGCTAATATTCAATTTTCTAGAATAGAGGAGTGATGCACAGAGGCACAGAGACCCACCGCTGTCAACGGCCTCCACCTCCCTGTCAATGGCGTCTCGGATCATCAGGGGGCAGATGAAGAACTGAGCCCACCTAAGAGGGCGACAGACCATAATCAGAGGCCACATACGGGCCAGACGGATGGACGCGACACAGACCAGACAAAAGCCATCAGATGTCCTGATACACATCACAGACAGCAGCAGAATGGGGAGTGACTGAGTCTGTGATATTTGTCAGTCTGCCAGTTCACATTATGAACACAGTTACACCATAATCTACATCAGAGCCGGAGACAGGAATATGATGTCAACTGTTTTGCAACTGTAATCACTTTTATTATTCTTCAATTCATATCAAATACTTTATGTACCCATAGCATTTATACAGGGACACAAATTGTTCAGTAAACTGATATCACAGCCATATTGCACCTTCCTCACCTGTCAAGAGCTTCTTTGAAGCTTTTTCTCTGGACGTCAAACTGGAAGATGGTCCTTTCACAGTCGGTGGAGGCGTTGTCGCTCCCACCATGCTTCTTGAGAAAAGAATCAAAGCCGTTTTCTGAGGGGTACTTCTCGCTGCCCATGAACACCACTGGGAAAACAGGAGGAAGAGAAGAGAAGAGGAGAGAAGAGATGTGTCTTGCATCTGTGGTTTTCTTATTTAAGTGGACAACGAGCCAGGCACAGACAGTATGGCATCATATTTCTAGCTCAGCCATGATAGAATTTGATAGCCTGCTCTCAAACATAGCCATACACATAACTCTTACTAGTGCTGCAAACACTTGGCGACAGTTTTAATGGCAGACGATAAAAGAATGAGCAAGGGTTTCCTTTCAGACTGATCATTTAGGAGCAATGCTCGAGACAGATATAACAATTTCTCTACTGATAGTAGCATCAATGGAGTTGACTGCCATTCAGAAGATATGTGGCACTTTGTGCAAGTCTGACTTTTCTTCTTTTTTTTTTTGACTGGAAAATCTCTTGCTGTCTTCCACAAACTGAAGGCATTGAGTTGCTGTTAGGACGAAACAAGACTGAATTACCAACCAGGCAAAGTGGGCCCTAACAGCTTCAGGTTTAATGTATCTCATTTGGTTCGTAGTAAACTGATTGTTTGCTCTAATTTCCCAAAGTCCTGCATCAATTTCGTCATCCTAAACAGGGATCCTAAATTCAAAATCAAAGTTTTGTGACATTTTACGTGCCTATTTGTAGAAATAAGATTTAAATATAGTGAAAACAAAAGTTGTAAATGAAGTTCAACAAACTTTACTGGGAAGGCTCCTTGTTTACAGCATCTAGAGATTCATTATAACGTGGAAAAGTGGGTCAAAAGGAGCCATAAAGCTCATTTTTGCCCTGTGGCCCCACAGTGGGTTAATCTGGCGCGAGGAGAGGGATATTCTGGGAAATGTCACACATGATATTGAACTTGACGGAACAGGCTATGAGGGCAGGCAAAGCGATGAAAACAAACTACACCTGGAATGCATTGAACATTGAAAGAAGTAGCTGGAAAAACCACTGAATACTTTTCTAAAGAAATAACGATAATAGATGTATCACTCACTGTGCTCCAGAAAGTGAGCGAGGCCGGGGAGATCAGTGGGATCACTGAAGCTTCCCACACCAACACACAGCGCTGCTGCAGACTGAAACACAGGACAGCAAGGCATCTTTTGAACCTGGCAGTGCACTTCAAGCATAAGTTTGATGACAGTCTGTCTTTATTACTGTCAACAACGCCCAAAAGACCACACAAAAAAAAGAAAACAATTTGGGGCATTTCTAAATACAGCACCAAATCCGTGACACAACTTATTTTTAAGTAACGTGCTGAAAGAGTATAACTTATGATCCATTTTTAAAGATTTAGATGTTCTATAAGAACAAACAGGAATGGAAGGAAGGGATACAGAGAGGTTAGAGAATTTAGAAAGTTTTGAGACTTTTGTATTTTCTAACAATAACCTTATGCCTTAAGTAGCTGAAGTGATGTAAACAGACATTTCAAGTAAAGATGTGTTTAAAGGGAGTCCATTTAAAAAGCTCTCGATTTGTGTTGTCCTGTATTTCATTTGTGGCTTATCTTGGTTTCAACCTGACTCAAGTACTTTTTCTTCCTCTAAGATAATCAACAACAGTAAACTTTGCTAAAACCTAAATGGGGCTCTACATTAAAACTTCCCTCCAGTACCTGTTTCTCTGCATTTCCTTTCTTCTTCTTCCCCTCTTTGTCCTCGTCGTCATCATCATCATCCTCACTGCACTTGTCCTCGTCGTCTTCCTCAGACTCGTCCTCCATTTCGTCTCCAGATTCGTCGTCCTCCTCTTCCTCGCCTTCATCTTCTCCGTCCTCCTCCTCATCCTCCGATGCTGCTGGTCCGCTGTAGTCTGAAATGAGCAGAGCTTGCAGCCCGTTGTCCAACACGATGTATCTGAAGAGAGTAAAGTCAAAGGTGAAACAGCACGGGGAGCTTTGAGAAACAGTGTTTTGCAGCTTTCATTGCATTTTGTCTTCTTTTGGTAAATCAAATATCACTTTGCAGACTGCATCCTCTGCCCTTTGAGCCGCTTTTGTTTTTAGCTTTTTCACAGCAAATTTTCTGTCTTTGGCCCACGGAGGCCTGAGGCATTGGTGAGCGCTTAAAGCATGAAATCATCCCATCAGACTACAATAATTCAGTATGTTCCAGCAGGAAAAGAGGCTCAATATCAATTCTAGATGTGGGTTAGTGGATCTAGGTCATTTTCTCAGCACTTTCACATTCATGAATGCAGAAAATAGCATCCAAAGATGTATTTCATTGCTTGACAATAACTGAGAAATAGCCACAAAAAAAAAAAAAAAAGATTAATCACGTAAACACTCTACAGTTCAATGCAAAATTAAAGTACTCTAGAACATCTGAAAGCTTGCATTTGAGTTGTGCTGTAGAAGAGTTGTTTTTTTGTTTTACCTGTACTTTTTCGGGTCACTGGGTGACTTGATGATCTCGCAGTCTCCAACATTGTCCTCTACTCCTCCTTCTCCTCCTCCTCTTCCCGAGTCCCCCGCCGCCCGGCTCTCCTCCCGGGACACCGGCTCTGTATCTTCCGCTGAGGTTTCCCCTTGGCCCGAGCACGAAGAGTCGCACGCCGGGGCGTTTCTTGACTTGTTTGTTTGCGGCATCCTCGGCGGAGATGATGACACTTTGGCACTGCGGGCTGACAGCAAGGCGCGACCATAAACGACAGGACAGCTCACTGTCAGCGGTAATTTACTCCACAGTACGGCAACAGCACACCGTGTCAACCCGAACAGAGCTATGATGAACTGACAGACGAGGAGGGCAAAATGAAAGCTCTGGACCCAGCGGGGCCAAAAACAACCCAGATGAACCAAGACTCTCTGTGTCACGGGCTTATAGGTTTGAACCCGTGCTGTCACACAAATACACGTATATATATATATATATATATATATATACACACACACACACACACACACACACACACACACACACACACGCACGCACCAGCCAGCGCCCACAATACAGCTATTCACACAGGCTGTCTGGTGGTTTCGCCCTATTCAAAAGGGATGTCAGCTAAAATTCGACCCAGCCTGACCACCCCAAAACCAAAACCTGAATCTCTCCTCTGCACAAGTACAGCAACACAGACCACCCGAGTCTTCAAAAGCAGCCAGGAAGAAATGAAAACACAGAAGAAAAAAAAAAGAAAAGATAACTGGGTTCTACAGACTGCTACAAGAATGTATTGTCAACGTGTTTAGCGGGTTCAGTTAGAGGTTTGTTTGAAGGAAAAGCTCAACCGAAGCTTATAAACCCGATAACAATGCATCCATACCTTGCTTTCCTGCAGACAGCAGAGCGGCCTCCGTGTACGAGATCGTCTCCCCCAACAAGGAGCGCAGTGATTGGCTGAGAGGACGGCGCGCCGTATCATGCCGTGCGCCAATTGGCTTTGCAAGACGAAAAGGCGTGGCTTGTGTGTTAACACGTGTGCGCCGTGGAGTCAGGAGCGGTTTCTTTGTGATAAGCTAAAGGGACGAGACAGGCAGCGACAAGTAGCCACCTGGGTGCAACCAGCTGCTAGCCATCTGTTTATGATTATGACTGCTAGATCGAAAATGTCCAATCGGCCACTTGTCATAACCGGTAGATGTCATAATCGGTCGTTTTGTTTTATTTACTTAGCCAATATAACCGGTTATAGGTGCGTTTGATGTGGATTGTCTTGTCAGCTAGCCACATAACTGCCAACTATACGCTATGTAGTACACACAGACACGCACACATGAGCACGTCTCTTAATGCACTTGTACAAGGCCTCAGACAGGGATGATTGGTTTAGGGGCCGCTAGGTGGCAGGCATAGGCCACGAGGGAGGGGGTGGGGTGGGGATTTACCCCTGATTTGGCAGGATGATCTAACATTTAGTTGCCTCTCAAGACTCCTACTGAAGGGCTATCAAGCTGTCAAATGTGTGAAAGCGCATTCAACACATCTGCAAGACTAAAGACAGCAGAAAAAAAAGGGATTTTAAAAAAAGACAATAAATTAAAAGAGTAGAGAAAGTCAAAAAAAAAAGTGAGGGATCGCTAAATTAGACTAATATACTGTATCTCAAACCTTGAATGTGTGTCAAATGGAAATCTTATCATGAATAAGCCACGTTGACATTTGTCCAGTGCTCTTCCTCAGCTGTCACTCTGCAGCGTGTTGGCATTTCACCCCTCTGCTGTGCCAATATGTCCTCCCCCTCACTCACCAACGCTCTCTCTCTCTCCCTCTCTGTCTCTCTGTCTGAAGCCAATCTGATTTGCCCCTGGGCTTCTGTCGACAGAAAGAGGTGATAAACACTGCAACCATGACAACCGGTGAGCCAGACACACGCCTGAGTTCCTGTATCCTAATGGCTTCACTTGGCATCCTCTCCAGCTTTAATTCATCAAGTCCAGCCTTCACCTGAGCTGGTATTAGGACTCCTGGGACAGATGAGGGCGGCGTGGTTCCGCCACACTTTCATCTTCCTCATCCAGTCTTTTAAGATAAGCGGAATGTGAGATGAAACGGCGTTAACACTAAAACCTTCACACCTCTTAAAATAGGGCTCAGAAATTAGTCGCTGAATAAAAATTTCCCCAGTCTGATTAATATTAACACAAATGTTAGAATATATTGAGTCTTCTGACAAACAGAAGTGAAAGCACTGACTTGGCCCTTTACTATAAGATATTCACAAGCATATCCTATTGATCACTAATGGAGCCCCTATGAAAACACAGTGGATGATTTTTTTTTTTTTCCAGAGCAAAGTTCTGGGACAAGGCGTGTGAGCACAAAGCTGAGCTGAAATTGCCATGCTGCAGTAATAGTGAGGATAAGCAGCCTTTTAGAAGTGTGTGAAAGTGCTTTTACGTTGCGTCTCCACGTGAAAACCCTAAGAGCAAAATGGCAGTCTTGTGTTAGTGATCGATTGGACAGGCCCCTGCAAACCATGAGCCTCCCCTTTAATGCCAACACACATGGCCTTTTCATGGCAAAGTACATTGTATTCGCGAGGCTGCAACATGAGCCGCCATAATCCCACATTTATTCCACTTTTGTGCCCCTCTCTATGGCTGAGCCCAAATTGAAGTTCAGATCGGGCCCCTCAGGCCTCCCCGGAAAAATGTATCTGTGTGAAAACGCACTGTAGAATGCAGCCGGCTGAATCATTGTAGGTATTATGAATTTGTCCCTCTCAGATGGCTTCCTGTAGAGTCACTGGAGGCAGCAGCAGCAATGAGAGCCTTTACCGTAAGACTCCGAGGGGGCAAGGTTCCCATAGCAACTGATTTGAATCCTAATTAAAACAGGAGATTTGATTAATTAGTTTAACGATGTGAATGTGCGTGTGAGTATGTGTGTTGCGTGGCTGCCTGTATGTGCCATGTGTGTGGGAGTCAGCATGTTCTCGTGAGTCACGGTGTATCTTGTGTGTAGTTATGCTAAATGAGGAGGGGGTGTTATATGTCTATATGTGTGTGTTTATGTGTGTGTTCATGAGCCTGTGGGTAATCCTGTGAATCACTGCTGTGTGTCCAGCATGTGTGTGTGTGTGTGTGTGTGTGTGTGTGTGTGTGTGTGTGTGTGTGTGTGTGTGTGTGTGTGTGTGTGTGTGTGTGTGTGTGTGTGTGCGTGTGTTTCATGTCTCCCGGGAGGCTTGTCCTTGCCTGCAGTACTACTGTGTGAATCAGAGGTGAGTCCTCTGGAATTGCCCTCTGCTTTAATCTGGAGCTAATGACAGAACCACCTGCCCTCCTGGCCATATTCCTCCTACTCTTCCATATCTATCCCCTCTATCTGTTGCCTCAACTCTTCATCTCTCTCTCTCTCTCTCTCTCACACACACACACACACACACACACACACACACACACACACACACACACACACACACACACACACACACACACACACACACACACACACACACACACACACACACACACACACACACACACTTCCCTCTTCACGATGCATCTCAGACTCAGACACCAAATGCCCACTGCTCATTGTCTTCCTTTCTCTCCCACAGCCTGGTTCCCCCCCCTTTGCTCCTTCTGTCACTCTCTTCTCCTCCACTTGCTTTCTACTCCTTCCCACTGAGTGCAGGGTGCCCTTGCCTGCCTTTCTGCTTGCCTCAATCCACTGAGTAACTAGAGACTGGGGGCAGTACAGGCCAAACAGAAACCAAAAGGGATGGTGCAGCTGTATGTGAACAACATGTAGCTTTAAGGAGGTTTTCTGACCCATGGATTGGCAGGGGAGAGGAATAATCCAAGTTCTTGCTCTTGTCAGTGTGCCTGCTTGTCCTCGAGTCTGGAGTGTGTGTGCATTCATGCGTGCTGGCCAGTCCCAGTGGATATCTTGTGAGCAAAAGAATAATTGGAGAGAGAGCTACAAAATTGGGATGACCACTTGTCCTCAGCGGAAGAGAAGAGGCAGTGAGCAGTGAGAGGAAAACAAAAGGGATGTACTCAAAGAAAGAATGACATGTAAACCAGTCTGAATTGACAGGAGCCCACAGAAGAATCCAGGTAAGACCGTAAAGAAGGAAAGGTATAGAAGGAATGTTAGTATGATCTGACAGAAATAAATCAGATGGGACAAAGGAGAAGGCTTTGGAGAAGGAGAAAGCAGAGGAGGAAAAAAAGGAGAAATGAAACAGCATGAATCCCCATCCATTTCACCACTGGACAGCTCCACAGACAGCACTAGGCCAGTATAAATAGATCCCCTACTTTAGATGCCCCGTCAACACTCTAAAAAAGTACTTATAAATGTGCGCAGAGCGGCTCCTGCCCCTGGAGAACAGTCACGCAGGTATCTGATGGTGCCTGATAACCGTCTTCTCCCAGTTCCTCTCCGTTTGTTTTCTTAATTTAGGGAGCTTCCACGGTTCAACAACAACACTACGGTGAGAAAAGCGAGTGTTTTTCACCCAGATTCTCGGTCACGGGCATTGTTACACTCTGAGGTAGATAGTACAACTTCAGGTCTGGGATCACATTACTTCATGCCATAGATCACCAATTACAAAGATGGAAGTAGTATCTTGGCATGTTATATGGGGCTCAAATGTGTGCATGTGGCTGGGCATACATGCCCTGCATCTGCCAGCCTGTTTCCATTGCAAGCATTAAGTAGCCTTGTGGGGAGGCTGTAATACAGACTAATGCACCTGAGAGCCCTGAAATCTATAACCATCATCTACATCTCCCAGATATTACTGGAACCGTCTGATAGGAATCTCCAGGGAGAGTTTTCCCCTCCTCTGCTGTAGGAAGAAGTATGGAGAGAGAGAGAGAAAGAGTGAGTTTGAATGAGGAAGAGATGCACCTCTCCATTTCCTCAAGGTGATTCACCTTAATGCACGCTGAAATCAATGTGAAATTGAACTGAAAATTGAACTTTCAGCTCAGTAATGTGGAAGACATGTTGTTATTAAATCTTTTCCTATAGCCATGAAACTGGTTGACTGATATTTTAACGCTTTTGCATGCATGTTTTCAGCACCATAGTGTCCTTGAGGGAGACCGTGCCACTGGTCCACTGGGGCTTCACAGGGGGCTCCATAGCTGCCACTTAGAAGAAGTATGGATGGAGCAACAGCCACTTAAGCAGGCTGTGATTAGCCGGTCTGGGGAGCTAAATTCTGCTGGTGTCTTTGCTCTCCATCTCCGCGGCGGCATCTGTTGCGCCCACCAACTCCGTTTGGCAAGACAGGTGTTTTGATGTAGGCCGCGCAGACTTCCAGGCCTCGCTGTAATCTCCGCTGTTCCCTTCATAAAAGTCACCACAGTTTTCCCGACCCGGTGCTGTGTGCGTGCTCGAGCGCGCGCGTGTGCGTATGTGCGCGACGAAAGCCAGCTGGCACGAGTCGCCATGGTAACACACACCGGTTTCACGAAATCCGTCGGTGCTTAAGGGCAAGAGGAAAGATGAATAAACTAATGAGATTATAAATTATTGTCGGTATAGCTGAACAGTCGGGGTATTTTTTTTTCCGCACACGCGGATAACGTGAGGAGAAAGTTTATGGGGCCCATTGTCTGTGACTGTTGTCTTCCGTAATCTGTTTATGATGAGGAACTGAACTGGCTCCTCTGGTGAGGAAGAACCCACCCCGCGCGCTTTGTGCCTCATATACAAACGAGCAGTTGCGCGCCGCCTTATTGCATGATTAATTCCGGCGCCTGCGTCTCCCCCCTTTTTCTCCTCTATGAATTACCCAGTTGTGTTCGAGATGAAGAGAGGATTCTCCATCATTACGCAGGCTACAACTCCGCGCATCGCACGCCTGTTCAACGGTCCAGTGCCGCAGCTCCCACGGGCTGCACTGTGGAGAAGCGGACCTGCATCCTAAAGCCAATCGTTTTTTTTTTTTCTCTCTCCTTCTCTCTCTCTCTCTCTCTCTCTCTCTCTCTCGGTTTTTTTTTTTTTTCTCCTTCTCTCTCTCTCTCGGTTTTTTTTTTTTTTTTTTTTTTAATCCTCCACCTCATTGCAGTCTTATCACGTCCCCCCCCCCTCCCTTGCTGTGGTCCCCCCCACCCCCCTTCCCTCCCCATCCGCCTCAGCCGCTACAGGAGAGGGAGAGAGAGAGAGAGAGAGAGAGAGGGAGAAGAGTGCGGCTGAATGTGAACGACATGTCGACAGTCAGCCTCTAAAGTGTTTTCTCGGTCGTTCCCTAATTCTTTGGCGGCGGACTGAGTGAGTATTACCCGCATCCCTGCTCTGCTAAGCGTCGCTGTGTGGATCAGAGAGGCTGGTGGGGAGAGACAGACAATGAGGAATGCAATTGGATTGCGTTACTCTGCCAAGGATTTTCATACATAGGCTGGTAAATGTCTTAATAGGTTATGTTAATGACTAGGCTGTTTAATTGGTCATGCCGTAATTCCTGCTAACTATTACAATTTGTGTGCTGTAATGTTCGGGGCTAATTGATTTTCTTGGAGGGCTGTGAGCTATCCGGGGCTGATAGGACTATACATTTGATCAGTGATGCTGCTGCTTGCCTGATAGTGCGGGTCTGTGCTGGGAGCAGGGGCCCATGTAAAAGCCTGTGTGAAGCTTGGTGAGTGTGTATCCTGACGGACAGAGAGGACGGAGAGGTAGACACAGGAATTATGTGACATGAATAATATGGTGAAGAATAAGCAGTGACCGTCATCTCTAGTTCGCTTGCGTCAGTGTGCAGGTCTAGAGGAGAGAGGAGGAGGAGAGGGGAAAAAAAAAAAAAAAAAAAGTCAGAGAGACTCAAAAAGACAGTGAAAGGAAGCCACACCTGTGTCAGGCCTGTCTTCAGACGGACATGAGGACAGAGACGGACACACAGGCAGACACACTGACAGATAGAGCTTTCTGCTGTGCTGTCACCAGTCAACGCGTAAGTCCTTTCGTTGCTTGTTACCATAATGATGCAGAGCTATGCCGACTGCTGACTAGTCCACTTGGCTGATTGGAGAAAGAGGCTTGAGTGTTGACTGTGTTTCTTCTCATTAAGGAGAGATGGCCATCCACCAAAGCAGAATCTTAACAGGACGGATCCCAGTGGTCTATCTGAACTCAGTATTGATCTCCTCTATACAGGGGGCTCTGGGCCCAGCGATAAACAATGCATTTCTCGGATGAAAACGACCCACTGGGAATCCGAATGGGTTGCATTTCGTATTGTTTTCCAATTTGTCAAACACTATTCAGCGTGTTAGCCTAGATTGTCCTGTGAAGGAAAGATGCTCCAAACGGTCTTAGCCAGGTGTCCACATCTTACCCAGAGAAATTATGTTTTTTTTCTCCTCTCGTTGTGCTTTTTTAAAAAAAAAAAAAAAAATATTTTGTAAGATTGTCCAACAAGTATTGCAGTATTACACTGGATTGTTACAAAAGCTCACACTCATCTACACGTGTCTCGCTACCTGTGTCTGTACTTGGCAGGCTATAAAAGCATACTTTTTGGAGATGGTTTGACCTTTCTCACATTGTTTTCAACACACACACACACACACACACACACACACACACACACACACACACACACACACACACACACACACACACACACACACACACACACACACACACACACACACACACACACACACACACACGCATGAAACTTGGCTCCGGCGCTGCTTCTCTGTGAGACGGGCGTACATTGTGTGCAGGGCGAGAGGAGGGCTTTGATGTAATCAATATCAGATTTCAGCTGTTTCACTGTGAGCTCTCATCCTGAGTGGCAGCCTTGACTGACTTTTTACTGCTTATGCAATCCCACTCCTCTCTCCCGGCTCACCCATTTCCTCTTCCTTTGCACCTACTCTCTGCCCATTACGCTTCCTTTATCCGTCTGCCTCTCCTTTACTCCATTCCTTCACCTTGTTCCCATTTTTTACCCCTCCTCCTCCTCCTCCTCCTCCTCCACCTCCTCCTCTTCCTGCTCTTCTCGTTTCCACCTCTCCCTTCATCTCTCCCCGTCATAATCATCTCTGTGATTGCTCTTCCTCTCCCAGGCGGTGATGTTTTCACTGCTGCCTCCTTGTCTAACTCGCTGATGCTAGATTATTGCTGTATGATTACAGCTACCATACCATCATGATCATTATTGCATTTCGCATGCCGGTGTTCAACAATGTATGAGCAGATCGAGATGCTTTATCCAATTTAGATCTCATTAAGACTTGAGAGGAAGTATCCCCCCATGCAAGACTCACAATCTCAGCTGTTTTTCTTTTTTTTGTTGTTGTTGTTGCTGTTGCCAGGACCACTGCAACTCTATTCTCCCTGTTGTTATTTCAATGCGAGCCTCATCCTCATCATCACCATCATCATCATCATCATCAGCAGCAGCACGACTGTCATCAGTTCATGCTCCTGCATTGCCTTCACATCAGCCCTTTTGAAACATTTTGAGGAGTTTTGATTCACAGTGAAGCTTTCACTCCGCTGTCATTGTCACAATAATGATTATGACAGGACTCGACAGCTGTTGATAACCTGATGATAACACATTTCGCTGATTGATGATATGGGGTATTTTGTGCCCCGTCCTTCTGTTCTCTGATTGCTATTCATCTTATTAAATGGAGCAGTTCATTAGACAGAAACATTATGAATCTGATTTGCATTTACCCATATTCATATTGCATACATTAAAACAACACGTGCGTGACATTTCGGCTTCACTGGGCATTTGAGAATACAGATGAATATATTCATCACAAGCTTCCCCACCCCCACCCCCGACCCCGCCCCCACCCCTCCACTTGTCCAAAAAAGCCACTCTGAAAATGATAAAATGTGATTCACAGGTGAACGGCCCATGTGTGGGCCTTTGTTTTTGCATTTTCAATGTCAGTATTTAAATTTTTAATTCAAAAGCAACATTGTGGCAGCTGAGAGATTGCTAAGCTTGTTGTTGTTGTTTTTTTTTTTTTTTTAAATCAGGCCTGTCCTGGTTGTGGGATCCCTCAATATTTAAAGCCTTGTTTTCTTGATTACAGCACATCTTACACATGTTTACCATGGTGTGGCTCTTACTGTGTCATTATCATTATTCCAATCTAATGTTATTCTTTGGTCTTGGCACCACAATCTGTGTGATTTAACATGTATTTTCTGCCTGCTTTGGTATGCTTGTGATGTATCATCAATCTGATTCATCCTGAGCTGACTTTTGCTGCTGCCTCCCTGTCTGTTTGCCCTCTTTTAACCATGTGTGTGTGTGTGTGTGTGTGTGTGTGTGTTTGTGTTTGTGTGTCTGTTTGAATGTATGCATGTTTGCGTGCTGCACGTCACCGTGCAGTGCGGTGAAGGGCCGATGCCGGGCTGTTGCCCCAGGCTGTTGTGCTGAGAGGAAGAAGCAGGAGGATGCAGTGGGTCACTCTGGCGGTGGCCCTGGGGTGTGTGTGTCTGTCCCGGGCGTCGCACACCCCAACCCCTACCCCCACCTCCACACACACCCCTCTAGTGGACAACTCCGAGGAGGAAGTGGACGAACCGTGCTTTGAGCCGTGCACGTGCGAGGTCAAAGAAGGCGTACTGCACGTGCACTGCGATGGGCGGGGCTTCACAAATGTCAGCCAGGTATCACTCTTTTTTCATTTATTTGGCCGTGCACGTGGAACCGCACTGCGCCGTCATTTATCTTATACCGTATCTCCAAGTCTAATATCCTGTCTCGAATGTGGCTCGTGGGTATTTCTAACTGTTAAATTCATGTAATTAATAAGATAACTAATCAGACCTGTAATTAATCATTCAGGTGTCACAGTCATGGGTCCGCCCTTTTAAACTCAACCTCCAGAGGAACTCTCTGAGGCGTCTCTATAGCAACGGGTTTCAGCACCTTGGCAACGCAGTGTCGATAAACCTTGGCAACAATGCACTCCAGGACATCCGAGTGGGAGCCTTCCACGGGTTGGCCAAATTGAGACGCCTGTACCTCCACGAGAACAAGCTGGAGGTCTTCAGAAATGACACCTTCGCCGGCTTAGAGGCTCTGGAATACCTCCAGGTAAGATGGGGGAAATAGAACGTGTTGATTACACACGATTGACAGAATTATTGACAAATTTGCCCGCGTGGTTACAATAGATAGCGGTGACAGAAACGGCTAGCAGGTGGCCTGCGTGAAACAATCTTCTCGACTTCTCTGCGCGTTTCTCACATGGAGAGCGCCTAAGCTATCTGTTCAGTCTATTTCCCAATTTGAGCAATTACATGGTCATCACATTTTCTCTTTCTTACCTGCAGGCCGACTACAATGTGATCAAACGAATCGACAGCGGTGCTCTGAGGTTCCTCTACAAGCTGCGGGTTCTCATCCTGAATGACAACCTGATCCCCGTCTTGCCTGCTCATCTGTTCAGGTTAGATTCTGATTATTTTGCTGCAAATCTTTTTAATTATGCCAGGACTGATCTGCAGAAATATCAGTGTCAGACACAATTAGTCACTCTGTGCTGCTGAATTAATGTTTCTGTGGCACACAATTTCATATCATAAAAGACAGATTAATCATCAGATGAAAAACAGATTTCTCTGCAATGGAATGCGTGAACCTTTATTTTCTCTTACTATCACATTGTCCTTTCATCTAACCTAGCTAACTATCCCCCCCCTCCTCCTCCTGCACTAGATCTGTGTCTCTGACTCATCTGGACCTGCGGGGAAACCGTCTGAAGAGCCTGGCATATGCTGGGACCCTGGAGTACGTCGGGCGCTCCCTGATGGAGCTACAGCTGGAGGAGAATCCCTGGAACTGTGGCTGCGAGGCGGTGCAGCTACAGCAGTGGCTGGGTCAGATCCCCTACACGGCTGTAGTCGGGGACGTTACATGCGAATATCCCTTCCACCTTCACGGGAAGGACCTGAGAGAAATCCCACGCAAGGAACTCTGTGCTGACCTGCCGGATAAAGAGCTACAAGGGGAGGGGGGTGGTCCATCGGCGGGATCGCAACCCCAGCATTTGCCCCCAAACTCTAGACCCAACTCCCATCCCGGGCGGGCCAGGCCGACTAAACCCTCCTCTATGGTGCATGGCTCCCGCCAGAACACTCACACGTCCTCCACTTCGTCGTCCTCTTCCTCAGCAGAGCGTAAAGACAGGGAGAGGCAGCCGAGGCCGACTAAAAGGCCTCGACCCTCCAGAATATCGCCCACGCCTCGCAGTCTGATGCCCAACCAGAATCCCCCTGTGGCTGGTTACCAAACAAGACCCCCCATCCCCATCATCTGTCCCTTGGGCTGCACTTGCAACCTGCACATCACAGACCTGGGCCTCACTGTCAACTGCAAGGAGAACGGTTTCCTCAACGTGTCCCAGCTCACACCGCGGCCACTCAACGGACGCAAGCTCTACCTGAGTGGAAATTTAATCCAGAGGATCTACCGCACAGACTTCTGGAATTTCTCCAGCCTCGACCTGCTTCACCTGGGGAACAATCGCATTTCCTACCTCCAGGAAGGGGCCTTCTCCAGCCTGACCAGCCTGAGGAGCCTCTATCTGAACGGAAACAACCTGGAGAGACTCAGCCCGCACATGTTCCTGGGGCTGCAGAACCTAAGGTAGGATCGCTCGCAGCATTTCAAACATGCCCCCTTCACGGCACTTCAGACAAATCCGTAAACTGAAACCACATGTCAGCTTAGGTATTTAGAGATTTGTTTATAAGTACGTGGAAATTAATTTCACTGTGATACTGGCATAGCACGGAGCAGAACATTTTGATTACCATTATGCTGGAGCTTTGATTGAAATAAAAGGTGCCTATTCTTTTGCAGGAGTGTCATTTGTTAGTCACGCTGCCTGATGGCATGCTTCACTTGAGGCGTGAGCCCGGTATGAGTGACAACGTGAAAATTAATGTTTTTTTTGTATTTGCATACAGAGGTGTTGATAAGGCGGTGAGACGTTTGGATGATGCCAGGAGTTTGTGTTTTGGAAAAAGGCTTATATTAAGAAGCAGAGTGACACGTATGTGTATCATTGTCAGATTAAGCTCACAAAGATAATTCCTCTGCAAATAGTGGTCAGTATTCAGTGAATTAAAGCACTGATGAAGACTACAGATTAACAGTCATCCTCTGCTATCGAAAGAACGAGAAGGTTTGTGTCACGTGACCTTCAGATTCAGAACATTGTTAAGCTTTTAATTTTCAGCCCCGTTGTCAAAATATTTCAAGACAGAGTTCAGAAAATCTACAGATCCATTAATCTGACTATTAATCAATAATAATGATCCTCTCTGGACACTCAGAATGTCTACCTCTTAACCTCTCGTTAGCCTTTGTTAGTGACTTAATGGTGAGAGGAGCGGTATAAGTAATTTAAACCAGATATATTACTTATTTCAGCCATGGAAGGATATTGGATGACCAGCATGCAGGAAAAAGTCTCCATTTATACTCCTCACTGATTCCTATTATTATTAAATTTAAAAAAAACAAAAAAACCCTCATATATTCAAAGATTCTTTAATACGATTTACCACGATAATCAGGCATGCCAAGGCCAGTGTAAGTAGTCATCAGTGTAAAATTACACAATGTCATTTGATACTGATCAGTTTATAAGCTGTGAACAGGGAATGAGAAGATTAAATCCAGTTTCTGTTATGACTTTGTAGCATGAATATTAATGCTTGTAATTTTCATGCTGGGGTGCAGGAGACCTGCCTTCACAATACTTTAAAATAGAAATGTGTGAAAATGCACCCTGTGTTCTAAAGAGACAATTATTTATTTGTACAAAGTTAAGACAGATCGAAAGATACTCTTATTGACCTTTGAAAAGTTATTATATTTCATGTATTTTTACAGTTATTATTAGGGCTTCCCCCAACATAAACATGAACCCAGTCAAGTAATAGTAGTAAGTTCAAACCAATAGTCGACCAGTCGTCCCACATTCATGATATCAATTTCAATATTTGAAGAAAACTGTTTGGGGGCATCAGAGAAAGTTCTAGGGCTAATACTGTTAACACTAAACTACAGTAAAGAAAAATACAAAACTATACCAATGAACTTTTAACATAGAACTTTTACAACCGTATACAGAAAGCGAGCCGCCTGTTAACGACAATGCTAACGGCAAAAGGAATAACTATTTGGACGACCAGCAAGGACACAGAACATTTTCTTAATTCATTTCAACAAAGTGTCCTAGCCTAATAGTGTCTCTGTCTAAGCTACTAATAGATTATTGACAGTCAGGTCATAAAAGGACCTGCACCCCTCAGTGAGTGCTTTTGAGAGAGAGACAGAGAGAGGAAGACGAGGTGGAAGGTGCATAGAATTCAAAAACACAAAGCCTGTTGCACACAATGTGTCACCTTTTCAGATCCTAAGAGTGGTCGTGTCTCTACTCTAGTCTGGCTGGTAGCTGGTAACGATAGCCTTTACTGTCTGGAGCCACTCTGCAGTGATGAGAAGAAACAGAGACACCGTCATGACGTTGCATTAACTGGGCCTTTATTTCCTTTTCTGGGGCGACAAATGTGGTGCAGAACATTTAGAAAGGTGGAATCCAGAATCTTGAGCTTATCTAGACTCTTTAGGGCTGATTACAGTGACTTAATCACTGCTGTCTGCATGCGCTTCATAGTGGCTGCGGCTACGTAATGCTAATGTTACTTATCACACTCAAGAGTCACTCACTTCTCATAGCAAGTACCCACTAGACCTACATCAGCCATTACCGACAAGGCCACCTTCTTAAAGGGGAGGGCTCGGCTACAAACAAATGTGTCTGTAAGTTATTTATAACATCTCTCACAGGGAGCAGTTTGAATTAGATCACAAAATGCTGAGATGCAGTGAAAGCTTTAACTTTAACATAGCCATGGCCCATTTATCTCTCCGTTCCCACAGTCTCTCTTTAGTCTCTTTGCATGTAAACACTGTTACCCAGCCCTCTCCTCTGCCGTCTTTAGGTACCTATATTTTGAGTACAACGAGATCTGTGAAGTGGATCGCGGCACTTTCGACTCCATGCCGTCCCTCCAGCTGTTGTTCCTTAACGCCAACCTACTCCGGAGCCTCCCTCTCGGTGTGTTCTCCAGAGTTAACCTGGCTCGCCTCAACCTAAGAAACAACCACCTTCTGCAGCTTCCTATGGAGGGCGTGCTGGAACACCTCACCGGACTGGTACAGGTTGGTGTAAACCAATATATTACTGCGTGTATTTGCTGAATGATTATAGTGGTTTCACTGCAGATGGATGCTCGAAAAAACAACAACTCTGATCTGCTAACCTGTGCGTGTAAATGAGTCAGATACCTGGCACCAGGCTTTTAGCAAATTTAGGCTAAATAATATGCATTTTGTTGAGTGACAGAGGCAGGGCGGAAAAAAGTGGAGATTATTGAATTGGATCACCCCCGTTGATTTACTAAACAAAAATGTGCATAATTATACAGAGTATATTTATTTCGAATGTGAGGCGATGTGATTAAAAGAACTAATAGATTGCCAAGACACATGACATTATCACAGCTTGATGGAATAAACAAAACAAGCTGAAATCTTGGATCAAGCCATACCCGCATTTAAAAACTTCTGGCAGCCCTCAATCTCCTGGCCTCTGGCACAGCTGCGGTTTACTCTGTCATCTGCATCGTCTGTTGTTTTGAAAGCTCTGCTGCGGCATGTGGGACCCATGGTTGCGCCTCAGGTATTCTAATTGGAAAATTGCAATTGACTTGATTTGCATAAGTGGTCTTAATAAATGGGGAGCTAAACAGGAGAAAGCTGAACCCCTCAAATTTTTGTGCATGGTTGTAATTAATGCACCATTCAGTAAATAGGATGTAAAAAACTACTGTACGTGTTAAATTTGTTTGCTCACACATTTGACTGCAGCATTATGTGGCTGGTGGCTGTGCACACAAAGCACCAAAAAAGGACAGAACTCGAGGTATTACATTTTGCTCATCCTGCCTCCTCTCACTTCAGCAAATTTAGTGTACCGGGCTTTTCTTAGACAGCCAGAGTAGAATGAGGTAAGGTGGGTGTAGATTAGCCTGGATGTCATTGTGTATTTCCGTTTCACTTGGCTCCATGAAAAATCCCTGATCTTAGGTAGTGTGGGTGAGGCTGGCAGTTCAGATGCTGTTTCTAAATGTTTGCTCAGGGGAAGGACGACGCTAGTTTATGAAGCTGGAGGAACCGTGCACAAGTGTATTATGTCTTTGTTTCTGTTGTACACCTCTGATGTCCAAGAGCATTAGAGCATTCACCAAATGGAAGTACACAGTAGGCCATATTCATAAAGCCCAGCGGTGTTACCATTGTAGTGCTTAAAATCTGTGCCACAGTAATTGAATTCATTCATTTACCAGGGTTGTTATTACTCAACAAAGCCACATTAGCGCTGCCCGTAGACTGCAGAAAATAATGTGACAATGATATCACCTGTTGACTTAACTGCTGGCCTGTTTGAAGCTCGGGAAGTGGGAATTCTGGGCGCCGGCGTGTGTTTTTGGAGCCAGAGTTTGCACAGTAAAATCAAAGGGTAACACAGATGGAAGCTGGGTTTAGCTCACAGCTGCTGCTGCTGCTGCAAAAAAGAAAAAGCAGTCCATTTTGATAAAACAGCAGCACGTATAGCTTAGAGTCATTGTCACCATCAAGAGCAGGATTATTCAGTTACACCCACTTACTGTATATAAAGATATGAAAAATATCTGCCTGATGTCATGCCATTAAAAAAATAATCATTAGTCTGACATTAGAGAGAAAATTTGAATTGCTATAGTGTGTATAATTTTTTAACAACAAAATTAATAGCAACACAAGAGCAACTGAGCCGATGAAAAAAACTATTATGAAATCAAGTGAGGTGAGTCAGCAGCTGAGTGGATGCCAGAGATGGGTATAGGTTAAGGAATGCATATGTCTTTGTCAGTAAATGCAAAGAACATGTTGTGAATTAGAGTGGCACTTTCTCATCACTGCCAGCTGTAATGAAGAAACTTGCCCATGGCCACGGTTCACCTTATGTGATCAGATAGAAAACCAATTCGCAGGCGGGAAAAGCTGGTGAAAATAACAGTATTCACCAGGGGCAAATTTCACAGGAAACTAGTGAGTGTGATGCTCAACAGAGCTTCACCCGATTATCAGTTTTACCCGCATGTGTGTTTGTACCTCATCCGACTACACCGACTGCAGTGGGATTCAACCGCTGAGCATATTTCGTTGGGGTGTTCAATACACATGAATCTTTAAAGGGGAATCCGTACTGTGTTCCAGCAATAGATATTAAGTTCAATAGCACTATAGTATCTGTATGTTAAATATGAAGTTAAGAGTCAGTAGCCGGTTGACTTTGTGCAAAAAAAATTAAACATTGAGGGCCCAGGCAGCCTGGCTCTGTGCAAATGCAAGAAATGTACCTGATAGCAACTCCACACCCCATTTAACACAACATATCTTGCTTTTTAAAGTGCACAAAAAAAACAACTATAAAATTGCCGGTCAGTGTTACTCCATGTGCCAGACCGACTGTCTCATGGCAAAGAGCATGACTTCCTGAATTATCACTGTCGCTGACCAAGTGAGCTTTTAGCAGTCGAGAGATTCCTCTCACTGGTGGCTGGAAGCGCCGTTCTTGGCTCAGCTCTATATGGCACTTCATGGTTAACAGCTTATTGAAAGACAGCAAAAGCCACAGAAACAATCAGTGATGTGATAACCCCGTTACAAAAAGGTGGTCGCTGCAGCTATTAGAGGGAGAGAATTAGATGAGAAGATTGATACCACTCTCAGATTTGACAGTGATATTCGTCCTCTCATCGAGCTCTTCAGCAGAATAATGTATTGTGTCTGGTCTGCACTGAAATGAACAAAATAGTTCAAACCTGACACAGATTTAACTGAAGACAGAGAAAGGCAGCGCATAATGTTATCAGTGGTGATGTGATCGCAATACAATAAGCTAATATAAGTTCAACTAGATCATTTTAATCAGCATAGTGTTTCATAGTTTCACTTTCATATACTTATTGTTAGTGGTGGAAAGTAACTAAGTGCATTTACTTTAGTATAATTTTGATGTACTTGTCCTTTACTAATGCATTCCCGTTTGATTTCGACTCCACGACTTTACAGAGGAAAATATTATACTTTGCACTCCACTACATTTATTTGCCAGCACTTTTCAGATGAGGATTTGACCCAATGGATAATATAAGAATTAGGGACATATTTAACATGTTTATCATTTGTGAACAGCTCCACTAAATTGTGCTTTTTCCCCTCAAATACTCATCAGAAATGTATTCATTGTAGACAACCCCTCAGATTTATCTGCTGTCCTTGTATATAAAACTGTGACCAAATCAGTAGTTTTAACAAAGGTTTTCTGCAAATACTTATGTACTTTTACTTCAGTAGAATTTTTAATGTGTTTTCTTTTTACAAAAGGATCTCAAAACTTCTTCCACCACTGCTCACTGTTATCAGATAAAGCAGAGGAGTTTTGGCTAATGTTACAGCTCATATTTAGTTTAGTGGTCTTAAGTGGTTAATATATGATAAATAATGTTAGGGTAAGCCACATTAATAGCATTAACACTGATAAGCAAAAGTAATATCCATTATTTTTGGCTGGCTGCACATCCTGTGCATTAAATTTGGAGAGACTAAACGCCCTTGATGGGCCGAGCACACAGGATTGTTTTTAACAGTGTGGGAGGGTTAAGGTTAAGGTTAGGGACCAGTTGACCGAGATTAAAACAACTAATCACGGCAGTCTCGACTTCAGAGCATATGCATTTAGTCTCTTCCGATTAAATCTTCTCAAAACAATAAAAAAAAATTAAAAAAAAACAGCAGTCGCTCTCTGTTTATGCAGTGAAAACAATTTGTGCACAGTTCCGTTAAAACACAGCTGTTTTAAGCAGAGATACTCAGTAAAAGCCTCTGAAATTACTGGGCTTTTAGCTGCTGTGTAGTTTGACCAGCCCTCTGGCAAGCACACAGATATGTTTTCTATTTCAGAAGAGAAGATGGACTTTGGTCTCATTGACTGTCTGCCTCTGTTCTACTGATTTGGCATTAAATGCCAAATTAACTCCTGCAGCTGTACTGGAAAATAAATGCAGAATCCTCACTACACTAAGAGAAGAGTAATGTAGTGTTAATAACTACTCATATTTGATTATGTGTAGGGGTGGATAATATGCCATAATTAGTAACAGACTTTATATTTACTGTTAATGTTAAATGCATTTGCACCCAGACCTTTTCAAAGGAACAAAAATGCATAATATTTATGAAACACATTTCTTCCCACTCTATCATGCTATATCATGATCAATTTAAGTTATTACTATTTATTTAAACATAAAAACTGCATTTAAACATGATAATGTTTCCACAAAACAATCATATAATGAGAATTAATAACAACAATATTGGATTATTTATAATACATATATGAATGATATATGTAAAATATATATTATTATTATTACAACTGTATTCAGCAGTTGTGAGAAGTAGATTCTTAATTGTTTTTTCTAGTATGTAAAAAAGATTTAAAATATGATAGCTCCATTAGTGGGTGCATTTTGTTTTTTTTCTGGAGGTAGCAGTCAAGACATGCTGCGTATGTCATGTCTACATACAAACACTTTGCAGCACATGTGAAACACAGAAAAAATTCCAGATATCTAATTCAGCAGCATTAAAAGCCAGTGTTTGTTTTCCCTCAGAATTAAAGATCAAGGGTTTCTTTCTGGACTCACCATGTTGCACTGATGTTCAGCAATCACACTGAGGCAGAGATGCCAATTTCTCCACTGACAGAAGCCTCGATGGACCACAAACTCTTGCTCTTCGTTCTTTGCTATTACTAGCGCTCTCTCTCCACCTACATGAAACACAAACCGCTGGATTGAACAAGTTCATGCTCCTTCTCGAGGGGTTGTTCAAGTCGTTGTGGGAAATATGGGAAATCACTATCTGAGTTAGAAGACTTCGATGCAGCAAGAGCGAGTACACAATGAAAGTAAATTACCACACTTCAAAAAAAGGAAGGAACTCAACATCACAAACGGATGAAATATAACAGTGTAGGCATCCATGAGTGAACCACTCTGATGTGTTTCCTTGGCTTTGTATGTAAAACATCTCACATATGCTGCAATCACAAAGACACATTTCCAGTATACACATTCCTCAGAAAAACAAAATTCTGCCTATATTGCAGATTCTTCTTCAAATGCGCTCTTTTCATGTTCACTGTGTATTATTCAGAAGACAATGAGGCACATTCATCAGTGTGGAGAGGGCTTGGCAAGCGGAAGCTCAGGGGCATCTCGTTACCAGAGACTACAGCGCAAACCCCCGCACCAGAACTTCCAAAACCTGCTTCTGTTGACTTCTGTTCTGTGAACTAACTGGAGCCATTCTAATGACTGACAGGATATTGCTGTTTGGGCAGAGTGATCAATTAGATGACACACGGCTCGCTGAAAACACTTTGAATCTCTCCCCTGATGTGAATTTTTAATGGCTCTCAAGTAAATTTTTGACAATTATTGCTTGATCTTTGATCTCCATCATAATGATAAAAACTCACAAGAGCAAATATGTTCTTTTGCAGCTCTAGCAGGGCCCTTTGCTTCTAAAACTTGTATTCCAGTCAGGCTGAGAACGGGGTTTCCTGCATATCATCACAGGTTACATTAAAACAGTAAGAGCTGCATTCAGAAGGGTAACATCAAAAGAAGACTTTGGTTTGGTCAGGGCCCTCCTCTTCATAATTAACAGACTTTATGCAACTCTGTAAGTGCATACGTTTACGACAAGCCTCTGTGTTCACAAAACATATCACACAAGCACTCTTGTCTTCCCTGAAACTAGCACCTGTCGGGCTAACTGAAGGTCTATAATTTCCCGTCACAGCAGAGTTTTGATTGACAAGTTGACAGCAAATCACACACTATGTGACCAGGCGTATAAATTGTAAACAGCGTTGGATATGTTGGACAGATGCTCGCAAAAGAGAAGGGGATAGAGCCCTGGGGATCTGCATGAAAACAAACAGTAAAATGCTTCAAGAATTTCAAACCAGATGTAAGATTGTCGTTATGAAATGGCAAAAAACAAACTCTTGCATTTGTTTTTGTTTTTTAAATGTCCCTTTGCTCGTCCATGTCCCATTACAGCTCAGATGTGTCATAGTAATGCGGGAACCTGGAAAACCGCACTTTCCAGTGGGCCTTTAATAAAGTGGACGTGTTCGAACAGAGTTAAAACTGCAGCTGAGCGTTGTTTCTACTCACCCCCCTGTCGCAATTATGTCATAATGAAAGCCACACAAAAGCCCACAGTGGGTTTACTTCAATAAAGGGAAAGAGTATTGGGTTGTTCGGTGTGAGGCATGGGGAAGTAGCCGTACCAAGGCTCCCACAGCAGCAATGCTGAATCATCTTGAAAAGCATCCATCTATTTCTGCAAGCCAGGGAGATGTCCTAACCAAATTAGCATGACAACATTTGTGCAAGCTCCTTGGAAGTATGACAGAGAGAATATCAGCTTTCATTGCCAATGTCATTGCAAAAGATATGGAACAGATCAGTCCTGCAGACAATACGACATGATGTAAGTGATTCCCTTTTTGTGCATAATCTGCTTTAGCTTTTTCAAAGAGTGGCAAAGTGAATATTTGAGTTTGTTTTCGGAGACGCAATCAATAGCTGGCAATGAGAAAACTGATTTACGCGCATACCTATTAGATTAAAGCACAGGGGAGAGTTTCATCACATCCCGTCTATTGTTCCAAACAAAGTGCCGTGATACTCTCACATCCTTGTCACACAGAAAAAACCCCGCCGGTGAGCCTTGTGAACAACCACTTCTGCAAACTCTGAGTGGTCTTTATTGTAAACTAAAATTTTCCTCTAACCTGCTGTAGTAGATGAGTGAACAGGGTTTTGGAGAGAGCACTTGTAGGTGGTGCGAGTTGAAAACTGAGAATATGTGCACAGCCATTCAGGAAATGGAAGCACTTTATGGTTTTGATGACCCTATAATGACATTATTTACATTATTCAGTGCTCTTAATCACCGACATATTTTTTTTTAAAAGCATTAAGTGGAACAGGTCATTGTGAAGAGCTCTATTCTATTATGTAAATGCTGGAAAACTAATTTTCCATAAATTCTTGCTCTTGAAACAGAAAGATAACAGATAAAACATCTTAGCAGAGTGCTCGCTACTGGCTTATTCGTCAATGTTACAGGCGTTTACCAAGTTACTAATGTATATCACAAGGGTGTCAACATAATCATCCATTTTTGTTTACATTCCACAAAGTGATTCATGAATTTGCATTGCATGGCAGACCAGTAATTAGAGTGCTATTGCGCAATGACAGCGTGCTGTGGTGTTATGTATTTCTCCAGGTGGACCTGCAGCAGAACCCGTGGGAGTGCAACTGTGAAGCAGCTCCACTCAAGCGTTGGCTGGAGGGGCTCAGCGCGGTGGTTGTGGTGGGAGAGGTGGTGTGCCATTCCCCGGAAAAGACCAAAGGTGTGGACTTGCGCTCCCTCTCCATGGAGCTGCTCTGCCCCGAGCTGGAGCCCCAGGAGGACCAGGAGCAGGAGGAGCAGACAGCGACCTCCACAGCCACAGACAGAGGCGTATCGGTTGGATACCCCGGCTCAGGGCTGGGACCTTTGATCCCCCCGGGGAAGGATTCAATCCCTCTGTCAGTGTTAGTGCTCAGCCTGCTCGTCTTGTTTGTCTCCGCATTCTTTGCGGCAGCGGCACTAATCGCCTACGCCCTAAGGAGGAGGGACAAGCTGCCGTTTCGTCGCCAGGGAGAGGTAGACCTGGCTGGCATCCAGATGGAGTGTGGAATCTTCACCGAGCAGACACACCACCACCACCATCACCACGGGCTCCCGGAGACGCCGCCGCTACCTCCGCCCGAACACAACCATGTCTACGACACCATCTTGCCCCCGGAGGCTGCGTCTAAAGGTCCTGACTCCGCTGCAACCTCACACATGTGTGGCAACCCCATCTACAAAGAGGAGCATGACGCAGCAGTGAAACAGCGACCGCAGCAGCAACAGACATTTGCAGCTTCGAAGGAGAGCGAGGGGGGTTACTGCTCTGCAACAGAGAAAGAGAGGGAGTGGGCTCTGGAGGTGTCTTCATCGCCCATCAACACCGTCACAGGAGCGATGGGCCCGCTTGCCAGCCTACACGGGAATGGCATCCTGTGTCCCACGGTGATCGACAGCCAGGGCCCCACCCCGAAGGTGGAACTGGTGGACTGCCTTTTCAGACTCCCTACCCCCGAATTCAGAGATCTGCCAGACAGGTACGCGAGGCCCCCACCCCGCTACCCCCACCCTCAAGACTCCAAACAGGACGCAAGGCCCGACCAAACGCTCGTGGTCACCACCGCCAGCTCCACGGCAGGTGGTAGCCACGGCAACCAGAGCGAGCAGGGAGCAGGAGAGCAGAGAGCCAGACTGAGAACCACACCAGACTACATGGAGGTGCTGGACCGCTCTTACCAGTTTTAACACTCCTCCTCTTCCTCCCCCTCCTCCTTCTTCCTGCTACCCCTCTTCTCTTGTCTCCTCATCATCTCCCTCTCTGGTGATGAATCATCCAGTAACAATGACTCCTGTACAGAGGTTGGCGTGGCTTTGAGTGGAGCCTGTGGGGGAGTGGGACTACACTACACACTATGTTTATTCCTGGATAACAAGCTGAGGTCAGTTTGTATTTTCCCCACTACTGGCATATAGGTTGGTATTTGGCAAGGATTAGCTGATCCCAGATCTCTGCCTGGAGGTAAAACTTCAGCTGCAGCTGCTACAGCATTTCCCCCCTCCACAGTCGTTAAGTACTGAGGCTCAGTTTCTCTGCTCAGCGCCACAATTAGCGGCAGACAGCACGGTGGTGTTGGTGGTAGTGGGCGTTAATGTTCATATTATCACTCTCAAAAGACAAGCGTGGAGGGGAAACACACCAGCTCTTTGAAACATCAAACACAGAGTCATAAACTGTGGCAGCCAGAAGGTGTGGAGCGGGCTGGGTGGACACGTCAGACGGAGAAATGACCGAGACAAAGCAAGACGAAGAGAAATAACAGAAAACAGCCAAGTGCCTTAGCAATGAACAGCCAGCAGTGTGGTCAATGCTTATTTTTCTATGAATACAGATCTATTTATCTAAACAAAGAGGTTTGACTACCAATGGATGGGACGCTGATGGACGACTCAAGACGAAAACCAATCAAAACCCGCCAGAATAATTGCATTCCCTGGATGAGCCAAAAATGATAATATACCCAGTCAATATTGGAGTTGTTTGTATGCAGTTCTGTTCATTTTCACCATCTCATCCAGTTAACTTAATTTGCTTATCCAGTTGAATTTTTACAGGGCTATGACGAAGGACTTATCCAGGAATAGTTGGTTGCTGTGTGAAATTATAAAAAGGTTCTGTTTTTATGAAGGAGAGGATACAGAAATTATTATTTTTTTGGGGAAATGCAAGACAAAACAAAGGAAGGCCTATTTACAGAAGGACATTGTTGCAATGGATGCATTTTGGATTTCTTAATCAGCCAGACTTAATGGGGCCACAAGGACCTCTGCTCCACATTTTCTTTCATGGGACAAAGGCACAGAGGTTATTGTATTGATTTTTAAGTATTTCTCAGAGGAAAATTGAATGGCAAAAAAAGAACAATGGACAAAAAAAACCAGGACGCAAAGGCATTTTTTTTGTAAAAAAAAAACAAAAAAAAACGACAGACACTTCTATCAACTATCGATTATTATCTTTTACGGAGGTACCTTTTTATGCTTTCATCTCCTACCAATAGTAGAGGCAGTTGTGAATATATTTATTCTTAGTTTTTGCGTGTTGAAGCTCTCCTGTAAGGGATCATGTTATATTAATGTATAGGATGATTCTGCATCTGGTTCAGCCTTCTTACCGCCGACCCACGAAATACAATAAAGGGTGCTACATTAAAAAAAAAAAAACTCCGGCAGCTACTGTGTGACAAGATTCACACACACACACACACACACACACACACACACACACACACACACACACACACACACACACACACACACACACACACACACACACACACACACACACACACACACAGGTCCTGACCTCTCTAAATGCACACTCACTCTCTCCGTCTCCATTGCTATAATAACGGCTTGAGGTATGCTAAGCCTGTAAGCTTGTCCATGCAGCGTGATGGAAAGATCAGATGAGCGTTGAGCAAAGCTGAGCGCCTGCAGGATTCTTCACACACTAAGGGGCGGAGACAGAAGCTAATAGTGTGAAATCTACCACATTAATGGTATAAAATCAATACAATCTGTTTGTGAAATAAGGACATGTAAGGCTGGTGGCCTCGAGGCCAAGGTTGCGAATTGCTCTATCCGTGTTACTTTCATAATGATCTTCCCTCACTCCTTTACTTTGGTCTCTCTCCATCTGATTTGCTCCCTTCCCTCCCTCTCCTCGGCCTCTTTATTCTTCTGCTCTCCTCCTCGCTGTTTTCCTTTTGTTCTTTCTCCTCTCCTCTATTTCTCCTTCTCTTCGCACTGCTCTGGCTGTCAGCTCAGCCTCACAGGACGGACACGGAGAGATGCTGTTCTATATGCTGCTCAACACACAGGTAGCTCGCACTCAAGTGTGTGTGTGCGTGTGTGTGCGTGTGTGTGTGTGTGTGTGTGTGTGTGTTTTTTGTTTCTTTCTGCTGTGCTCTTTCCATCCTTCGGTGATGAGCAGAGTTCTTCAGACGCCTCCTCACTCTCAGTGTTCAGAACTCACTGCACGGATAATCCCCCTGTGGGTGCGTTTGTGTGTGCACACACTCGGGACTGTGTGTGTGTGTGTGTGTGATTTCGGCGGGGTGTGCCTTTGTTTGTAGGTGTGTGTGTTTAAGAAAGTGTGTGAAGCTGGGTGTTTGTGCAGCTAGTCGAGTGCGCGTCTCCGTCTGTTTGTGTGTGCGTGACGGAAAGAGTGAGTGAGCGCCACGGCACAGCCTCAGTCCAGCCTTAATCCTCTAAGCTGTGTAGTTCACTCATGCCACATCAGCCCCATTGTGTCTACAGACAAAGAAGCCCAGTTAAAACTAAATGCCAGTTAAAGCAACAAACGGCTAATTATAGCATCATTCTCTCTGTCCAATTCACTCCCTTTTTCTCACTTTTAACGCTTCCTTCTCACTTTCTCACCCATGAACGTGGATTTTGTTTTGCAGCACTTTCCGCTCTGGACTCGTTCCAGCTGTGTGTATGCATTTTGCACTTGTGTTTCCCCCGTATGCGCGTGTCTGTGTATGTGTGTTTGACTATCTGACAGCTTTTCCATGGTTCATGTGTTTGGGTCCTGTCAGAGCTGTCCTGTCACTGTGTGAAAAAAATCATTCATTTCCCAGAGTCGAGGATGAAAGAGTCTTTAGACTTCAAACGCCTGTGGGCCTCTGTGGCTTAGATTGCCTCTCGCTCTTCCTCCACCACCGTGTCATTTATTCCTTTAAAAAAAAAAAAACAGTGCGGCTGTGGCATCGGTTAAGTAGAGATGGCAGAGACATGGCGAGGAGCTGGACAATTAGCCTGATTAAAACACTGTCATTTTGCATAATAGATTTAGCCTGAGCTGCAATAGGCGGATCCTTTCTGAGTGTGTGTGTGTGTGTGTGTGTGTGTGTGTGTGTGTGTGTGTGTGTGTGTGTGTGTGTGTGTGTGTGTGTGTGTGTGTGTGTGTGTGTGTGTGTGTGTGTGTGTAGGCAAGAAACCATATTCTTCTCTGCATAAACATGCAGGGTATTAAAAATGCACAGTTGAGCATGGTTTGATGTCAGTGAAAAGAGATCTATTTAAAAGTCATGGTGCATAGCTGCAGAAGCTTTGGTGTTGGGCCATGATAAATAGTTGTGGTTGAGCTGGTCATCGCTCGCAAACACACACACCGAGACGCACGCGCATAAACATTTACATCATTGTATCAGTGCTGCAAATGTGTGCACACTTTCTACGTACAAACACAAGCGCACGAGTAAACAAAGTCCATTTAAATATGTACACAAACTGTACATACAAGCGCACATGCAAACACACAGAGCCCTGCTGCAGCACTGTGATGTTGTTTGGTTGCTCTGCATTGCAGTAATCGGCTTCACTATTCTCCTCTGCTCTCACCCACAGACAATCACTGGCTCTCAATGGACAACATCAGCAAGGGAAATACCTACAAAGAGAGTGAGAGACCAAGAGAGTGTGTGATGCAGAGAGAGAGAGAGAGAGAGAGAGAGAGAGAGAGAGAGGGGGAGGGTAAGGAGTAGGATGCTGAAAGGAAGAGGATGATGAGAAGGTAAGGAGGGAAAGAGGGACCAAAGAGGACAGAGGGAGATTTGAGGGAGGATGGGAGGAGATGAAACGAAGGGGAGAAAGATCAGCGAGCGGGTGTTTCCAGGCTTAAGGCTGTTGGAGGACTTGTTCATTTGTGTGAGAGGAGAGTTACAGTAGGTGGCGAGGCAGAGAAGAAGAAGAAAGAAAAGAAGAAGAAGAAAAAAAAAAGGAGTTACAGTAGATGAGTGAAACCGACTCATACTGTATTTGCCATCGTGAGTGCACACATTTCTGGCCGCCTTCGCTCCGTGTCTGCTCTCTGCCACGCGACGCCACCCACATGATCTCTGTAAAAGACTTGGAGCTCAATTACATGTCTGCCAAACAGTTACAGTTAGAAGATGAAGATTTCTGCGCCTTCTAGTGTAGCATGACAATACTTATTTACAGTGCTGTGAAGCAAAATGGCGGATTACTCGCGTGTTGGTTAGGTGTTATTATAGTAAGCTGATATGTGTCTGTTACTGTGTCATTCTGCTGTTGCAGTAAGCTGGTGTGGAGACACTAAGATGGCAGGGACCGGCCCGGTTGACGTTGAAAACATCACATGAGCTTTACAGGCCTTGTGCTGAAGTGTGTGTGTGTGTGTGTGTGTGTGTGTGTGTGTGTGTGTGTGTGTGTGTGTGTGTGTGTGTGTGTGTGTGTGTGTGTGAGAGAAAAAGAGAAAGAGAGAGAGAGAGAGAGAGAGAGAGTGGTTTATATCCTTATTCACGTCTTTTTGAGTTTTAAGGTTTTTGTCTGTTTAAGATCAGAAACTGACAGAATAAGGAGAATATGGATGATTTTCAATGAAAAATACTCAAAGAAGTAGGTCTTTTTGAACAGATTTGCACCCGGATTTTATGTCCCCCACACATCCAAGGGGTGTTGAGTTTCCTGCTGCAAGAAGACACTGCTCACCTCATTTTTCTTGCAACTTTCACAAAAATGCTGCCGCTAAGAGAAAGTGAAGAGGAAAATTTGCTGGGAAGTGACATGCTGATCATGCATTCCTGAAAAGTAATAAAACAAAACAGATAAATAGTTAAACTCTAGAGATTTTATGCTCGAAATGGTGTTTTTGAAATCTGATTTTCAACTCGGATATTGGCGTAACCCAGTCCAATTTTCCATTTTTTAATATTGAGTACAAACCAATTATTCGCTGGATTGAGACTTATAAGAAAAACGACAAAGCCTGAGGATCGCTGTCTCTGAAACAGACAGTGTTGATGGTGCCATAAATTCTGATTTGTGAACGTGTGTCCCTGCTGTTTCCTCCTCTGTCAGGAGCGAGCCAGGAGCGAGCCAGGAGCAGAGGATTAGAGCCTACCTCAGCACTGGAATGCCTGGTAGCAGCTATTGCACAGCTCCCATCACCTCCTAAATACCACAGCTGGTGGTTTTAGTATTGAGAGGCAGTGGGCCACACAACTGTCGACTTTGCACTTCATTTATGATAAACTTAAGTCGGTCTTAATCTCCGCCCGTCGCCGTGTGTTGAACCAGTGTTTGGAACAACATGTTTATCTGGCGGGGGAAGGCGAGTGGAGTGGGAGCCAAGGGAAGGCACCCGTTCACAGAGATAACTCAGAATATCTTCTCTCCCTCCAACTGCTGCTCTGAAACTGGGAGCATGATTGTGTTTATGTGTCTGGGTGCGGGGCCGTAACAGTGATTTATGGGTCCTGTGCACCGAGGGGAAAATCTGGACCCTCACTTTACTTTTTCAACTCTGGAGTTATGGCATCAAACATCTAAATTCAACCAGCCACAATGAGAGATTTGATGTCCTGATCAGTTACAGAAAAATTCGTGATGACACTAAGGTATTGAGAATAAACAGGGGGTAAAACAGAGAGCACTTGCAATGAATGGTCATGCACAATTTTAAAATGTAAATTTGTGAAGCTTAAAATGTTTTCTGTCAAAGGGGTGCCCAAAATTTCACCTCCAAATAAACCCACCTTGATTCATTTAGGCCCAAGCCCAACTTTCATGGGCCAAAAGTCCGTTTTTTCAAGAAGCCCTTGGGGGCGACATTTTACCATTATTTTAATCGGATTACAGTAGACAAGCTGACAGGAAATATAAGGAAAGAGAGAGAGCATGTGGACTATTAGGCTGTTGTGATGCCAAAACTCAATAATTTTATGTCAAACTCTTGTATATGCAAACACAGACACATACCCTGGATATACGGATGACAGACTTAAAGGCATTCAGCACATAAGAACACTGTAGACTGCTGCTGTTTCATAAACCCATCCATCATAATGTAAGAAGCAAACCGACTGCACATATTGACATCGGCAAGAGTTACAAAGCTCTCGCCCTGCGTTAGTTAGCAAACCATCACAGAAAATCTAATCTTTAAAGCCGTAGCAGTCAATATTTTTTATATTAACATTGGATCAAATGACTATGTGTAATGTGAAAGGAGTTAATTGAGAAGAACCTCCTGAATTATCACCCGGCTGCAGGTGATAAAATGTCTGTTATGCTTACGGCTTGTTACGCTGCCCCCAAGTGGCAAAAAAAAAAGAAAATAATCAAATCAATATTGCTTCAAACCTGAAAAACAAACGGGCAAACAGTTTTAATAAATCAAAACCAACTCATGAGTTAGCCTTGAATTGATACAGTGACAGCACATGATAAAATAAAAATAAAAAAAGCAAGGTTAAAAGGTTTATCGGAGTGTTCAAAGTGCAGATAAATTCAGAAAGAACAGAGCAGAACAAGTTCTCTCTTATCTATTTAACATTTCTGTGTCTGAGTGTGTGATGAAGCGAGACACAAACACAGTCATCAGTATGCGGTATACAGACCGTGTCATTGCAATTTTAATACAGCTCAAAGTAATAATTAATAGCTTCATTTAATCTTTAATAGTAATATTCACCCTGTATGTTACACCTGTACTCGACCTGAGCCTGCAGTTAATTTAATTCTATATTGACTTTTACAGCCGTGGTTGTGTAATTATCGTACTGGACAGGATGAAATTATACAGGTGTTTATCGTATTGCATTATACTCTGAACAGTTAGTCTTCAAAATCTAACAAGAGGAGACGATTTAAAGGGCTGTTTACAACAAAAAAAAGTGTTGGCTGATTTTATTTCTGGCGGTTCCACTTTGTCTCACATAACACAACACTCGCTGTATCGTGCGTTGTATTTGTTTGCGGTTTTGATGATATCCAGCAATCCGTTGTTTCAAAAAACCAGAGCAGTGTGAAATAGAAGTGTAAAATCTTCATAAATATACACTTGAGGATGACAAAAGGCATTTCAGTTCAGACAGTTTAAGAGCCATGGCTCATCCCGGGGAGCTGCTGTTTATATGAATACGGGCATAACAAATGTAAGTGCGTGTGTGTGTGTGTGTGTGTGTGTGTGTGTGTGTGTGTGTGTGTGTGTGTGTGTGTGTGTGTGTGTGTGTGTGTGTGTGTGTGTGTGTGTGTGTGTGTGTGCGTGCGTGTGCGTGTGTGTGTGTGCGTGTGTTTTACTGAATGAGAGCCGGTTGGTATGTGCATGTGCCAGTTCTCAAGCCGTGGAATGAATCAGATCTGCTCTCAAGCCTGCGTACCTCTCTCCAACGGGAGGACTCGTAAAATAAAGCCCTACATGAAATCCATTATGCTTAATTCCCCAAATCCATAATACCCTCAGAGGTCTTAATCTCCATCCCATTCTTATATAAATTAGCTCCTTCGTCTCTGGCAGACAGAGCTCTCTGTGTCAACACTAAATGCCCAGGCCTCTCTGCACTCGGCTGGGAGAAATCACTGCGACTACAAGACACAGCCATGATCTTCTCTTTGGCCGCTGCAAAGAAACAGACCCTTTTGGGAAATATGCTACTGTGTTCACTTTCTGGCGAAGAGTTAGATGAGAAGATGGATGCAACTCTCATTGAATGTGATGATAACTTCGCCGAGCACAAAAAAAAAAATCGGTTACAACTTCAGCCTCCGTTTCTTTCCTTTTCTTATATTCAGTTGATTTGCGATGAACATCAGAGATAATAACAAGTGCAAGCCTCCCCCCCCCCCCCCCCCCCCCCCCCCCCCCCCCCCCCCCCCCCCCCCCCCCCCCCCCCCCCCCCCCCCCCCCCCGATGAGTTTAGAAAATGTGTATCACATTTGAGAATGAGCTACGACTCTGTGAAATGATGCAAACTGTGGCAACTGGGTGCCACGCTAAGGTTTTAAAATACCTTAATTGTCTCCATGAGCTGCGTGTCACTGCTGCAGCTCCGGCCGTTGCTGCAAAGAGGGTCAAATTAGCAGGAAAACCACAAAAACGTCCAGTTGTTCCTCACATCTTTCCCTCTCTCTCAGTTTGAAAACCACAGGATTAGAGAAACGATTATACAAATGAAATATTACCAGTTACAAATTGAGTTCTCGAGGTGCTGGCAGGTAGATTTTCTTGCCGTTGAACAGAGCGAGGCTGGCTGTTCCCTGCAGTTCCCAGTTTTCGTTCTAATCGCGAACTGGCTGTAGCTTCATATTTAATGTACACAAACAGGACTGCCGTCGATATCCTCGTGTCGCTTTCTGCCAAAAAAAAATAGTCAAACTTTCTCTTAAAGTGCAGAGGGACTTGGACTTGTGCGGGAGGGCGCCGTCCACCAGAAAACACAATAAACTTGTTATTTTGAGGGCACACAAGGAGAGAAAGCGACACTTTCTGTCAGCCTCAGATGTTTTTTTGGCCTCCGGTTCTTTTTGTTTGGGGCATCTGTCAGAGGCTGTTTTCTTGAAAGTGGTTGTGGGACGAGGATGAGTGAAGCGCTCTAGCTTTTGTGTGTGCGTGTGTGTGTGCGTGCGTGCGTGCGTGCGTGTGTGCGTGCGTGCGTGTGTGTGCGTGATGCTAAATAACTCAGGGCGATGCACCGCAGTTTTCGAACCAGGAAATAAAAACAACATTCCAAAGAGAATAATGCAGCAGTAGGAGGAACCTAGTTCTACCCAGGTCCCCTGGCATTGCTCGCTAGCTAGTGTGTGTCTATATGCTTCTGCCAGCTTTTGTGCTACTCTGTGTGTTGGTTATGTACACATGCTTTTCCTCCAGCACTAGAATGATTCACACACACACACAGACAGTCACATAATTAGTGCCGGGTTCCCATAGCGGCATATTCCAAAGATTCTTCTCCACACTTCTAAAGAACACAATGTTGTGCTTCTCTCTTGCATGACATTAATCAGGGGGAAAGACTTTTACTGTTTTCCAGCACTTTTTTTTTTTTTTTTTTTTTTTCTTACCCCTCTCATACCTCACTCTATTACCCCTCCCTCTCCTCTTAATTGCTCCTACTTTCAAACACCTCCCTCTGTAATTATTTCCTTCCTCTCTCTCCCCCATCTTCCTTCCCCGCTTTTTTAATTTTTTTTTTATTATTATTTCTGCCTCCCTCGCTGTCCCTCCCCCTTCGTTACTTCTTATTTAATCTTACTTCATTTTTACTATCCCCCCTCGTCACTCCATCGCTTCCCCTTTTCCTTTCTCTCTCCTCTGTCTGTCTCTGTTAAATGGGAGCAGTGACCCCATTACGGGAGCGCCGGTGCTGCGGAGCAGAGGAGGAAGAGGATGTGAGGGGAAGGAGGAGCAGGAGGAGGCGAGGATGGGAGGATGGATTGCGTTCGGTGTGTTTGAATGGGATGATTAATGAGCGTCGCCTCCGGAGGGTGTTATCCCTGCTCCGGACCAGCAGGGACACCAGTGGGTCACCTCTGGTCACGCACACGCACTGCTCTCACGCACGCTACTCTGATACACGCTGCGCACACAAATGCTAGGACGCTCTGCAAACACGCTGCAGAGCATACGCGCACACGCGCGCACACACACCTCGCACACCCATCACCGCTGACATTATCATTAACAATGGTGGGACAATGGGATCGAGGGCCACAATAGCAAACACAACCCAGAGGCTGGGAGTGTTCACAGTTCATGAGCCAGTTGTTATGTGACTCAGTGCTGCTGGGACAGATTTCCTCCTTGCGCTACAAACTCTTCCCTGCCCGATTCACTGGCAAATACGCGACTGGTTTGATTAATGCCTTGAATACATCCTGAATCTGAATATTGAAATCCTGACATTGAACGTTGGGTTTGTCAGTGTCTTAATGACAAAAGGCTGCATTCCTTAGGCTGCAACAAACTGTTTTTTCAGTGTCGTTTATTCTGGTAATTATTTTCCAATGGTAATGCTTAGTGTGGTGGTTGTCTAATAACTTTTTCTGTCATGCCTCTTTGATGGCTTTAAAAAAAAAATGGTAATACTCTCAACACACTGTTTACAATTAGACTACACCAAATATCTGTATTGCAGAACTTACTATCAAAACGATTTAAAGTTTCAGTTCTATTTATGGTATTTTTGTATGAAATAGCCATCAATGTATTTACATTCAGTCTTTGGCTCTCTAATCTGGTTTCTACTTGTAGTGGTGGAGTCCAAAATTCCTGTGCTGGATTTAGATTGCTGTCTGGAAAACTATGTAAAGAAGCACAATTTTCATCATTAATGACAGTTTCTTCTCTGTTTGCTCTCTAAGTTTCAGCTAACACCAATCACACATCCTTCTTTTCACTGCTTGACAGCAAAATGATTGAAGGTGGCTTTTATTGTGAAGCAGCCACAGGAAATCATGATGCTTTTGTCCATACAGCGAGTGCTTCCCCCAAACGTTCACAGTGTATTTGGTCATTGTTCTGCAGTTTTTTTCCCTACCAGATCAGTGTGAATTTTTGCTGGGATAATGAGCTGTCAAAGGTGCAGTTGACAGGCAGCACACATCTAACTCCTCAGGAAGGTTACCAATCTTTACTGGGTCCCGCTGTTGTGTAAAAAGCTACCAGCGCACCGTGCAGCATGACATCAGATTGCAGTTAAGTTGTTGATTGACTTCTTTGAAACCAACGTGAGTCTGTTTGGCTGCTCTGTCAAGAGATACACCAGCTGCTCTTCTGTTGTGTTTGACACAGCAGCCGGCGTACAACATCCTACTCAACTGGGACAGAAAGCCCTCAGAAGTGAGGGAAAACAAATTCAAGTTGAAAATCAATTTACTGAAATGGCAATGATTTGATGCAACAATTTTCTTAGATTTCTTTTTTTTTTTTAAAGCTTTTAAGCCTGTTTTATCTTTTTCAAAACTAATAATGCGAGTTTCCTGCAAATCCTATTTCCTCTGCACAAACCTTTAGTTGAATTGAGGTGTTGTATTATATATGTATGCTCCTCAGATAAAATGGACTAACTGCTGCCAAAGTTTTTAGTCACAAAAGACTCAAATGTCTCTCCTGTTACTTTGCAAGCAAATCAAATTGTGAGCTAGAGACGTTACATCCGCGAACAATACGATTCTTGTATTCTCTTTGCCTAAATTCACTCTCCACTACATAAACAGTGAGAAGCAGCCAGTCACAAAATGTAGAAGTTGTACGTTAGGTTCCATAAAGGCAGAATGACTAGGATTGATCAGTTCCCGTCTGTAAGTACAACATTCAAAGATGTCCCCCTCCTCCCCAGATCCATTAGTGGAAAGGGAGAAAGAGCAGCAGTAGGCGTGCGATCTAGAAAGAAGTTTGAATCTGATCCAAATCTTACCCTGTCATTATGTTAGCAGTTATTTTTTCTGATAAACCTAGTTACACTCGCCCACTAAAAGAAAAGAACAATGGGACAATGATTTGAGCAGCTCTCAGAAAGAAGAAGAGACATAAAATCCCTTCAAAAAGCTGTTCATCTCATCACTATTATGAGCACGGTAGGCGTTGTCGTGTTTTCTTGACATTGGTCATGACAAATTATCAGTCCAACATCTCTGCTTGATGAGTGCCACTTATTTTTCTTGTCTCAGCAGTCATGAATCAATCCCTTTTTTCCTTTTACACGTTGTTTTTCTGTCTGAATGACACTTGCTTGCTTGAGAACGGACTACTCTGCTAGTCTGCAAGCACTCACCTGTTTGTTTGTTCCTCACAAGTAAAACAGATCAATCCTCGCTGAGTTTTTCCTTCCACTCGTCACTCCCCACAGTCTGAGAGCTGCTGGTTCAGTCTATAAAATATCAAAAAAATTGTGTCAGTTTTTCAGAGCCTGAAGTTATATCTTTGAATTATTTTTTTTATCCAACAAACCCCAAAATATTTTTACAAATACATGAAGAACAACTCAGATTTGAGAAGCCGGAACCAACAAACATTTGGCATTTTTGTGTAATAATTATATTAATTCATTAACTGCCTATCAAAATACTTGAAAATTAACATTTTGCTGATCAGCTAATTATTTAATCAGCTTCTCGTTGGATCATATTAGACTTGATTACAGTGTTGTTTTGATGAGAAAAGAGGATTTAGAGTGATGCCATAGGTGTTTTTGGAAGGTGTAACACTGCTTTGTGGAGTCTGCTGTGCTTGCCCTCATTTTTATTTTCCTCTTTCATTCTGTCACTCCACGGGACATCCTTCTTCTGCCTCTCCCCCACTGTTCCTGCCACTATAGAAACAGCTCTGGTATACCTCAGCCACATGTGGACAGTTGATGGCAAAATGAATTTCACTCATTCCCACGATGATGAGAGACGATGGGAGACCGGGGCGCTGCTGATGTTGACTGCAGCAGTGGAGGATGCTGCAGTAAATCATTTCAAAACACATTAAGGCACCCAGAATCCCAACCAAAAGCTGCACCGGCCCCCATTCTGCATTTGTCAATGCTCGACAAAACTTCTCGTGACTGTGAGTTTGCAATTGTAAGTCAGATTACCCTGCGACTATGCAAGAGGTTAGGTGGCTGCAGATACCCAATTGTTGAATCAAATAAATACGCAGACAACTACCAGAAAACTGCACAGCTGAGCAGACTCAGCGAAGCAGAATGTGCTGCTCTGTTCAACTCATTCGGAGCCAGAAGGGGTTTTAAATGTTGCATTGTAAATGCAGAATTAGCACGTCCACAGCTCTGAGTCTGTGCCTTCTGTTCTACAAGTAATGGACTGGTTATAAAACACACACACACACACACACACACACACACACACACACACACACACACACACACACACACACACACACACACACACACACACACACACACACACACACACACACACACACAAATTTGACCATTTGTAGCTTGAGATTTTGTTATTTCAGAAGCTTCGTTTTGCTCTCCCAGTTCACCCCGTTCAACCAGTGTTTTGTCTTCAGTCGATTATTGCTGTCTTACACCTTACTGCCTTTGAGCTCGCGTTCTTCTTCTCTCATTTCAGCCTCTGAGAAACACTGAACTGTACTCTCTCCTCACGTTACCTCTCTCTCTTGTACAGCACTCAGACTTTCTTTCACTCAAGATCAAACATTGTATCAAAAAAAAGCTGAACCGGACACTGAGCAACTATTTATATTTGATCTTACAGTTGAGACTGGACTTAGCAGTACATTTTTCCTGCAAGTGCTTGTCTAAGTTTCCAGAAAGCATCGCTCACTCCACTGTTTGCACATTTTTTTTAGCACAAAAATGATGCTATTTGGAAGCAGAAAATTAAGGAGCACAAAAGATGTGACATTTCTTTTTGGGCTACATTATGTTGTTCCTGTTGTCTTCTGTTTAGGCAAAGATCTACAAATTGTTGACCTCTGAGTTTCACTTTTGGTAGAATATGTTTTGTTCTGTTGTTCAAAAAGGTAACGCGGTCCCCTGAGGAATCACTGAGTGCGTGAGGAAATGCGAAGCAGTCGCTTTGGGTCAGAGATCTGAGTCACGTTCTTGTAATGGTTCAGTCTTAACAAAAATATGAGTGACAATTCCCTATAGAAGAATATCTGCTGTTAATAATGAATTAGGGCATATATGCGAATTGAAATTATAACAACTTGAAATGAAACAAAAACACATTAAACAACCCGCTAGTATTATTCGGGAGCTGGACAAGAACAAACATTAAGAATCAAAATCAGTCAATCAGTCCTTATAGCAATAGATTGTTTCTTTGTTGTTGTTTTTTTGGGGGCGGGGTGGGGGGGTGCAGACACTTACACATCCCTTACACACACACTGATATTTCAGTATTAATAATCTAATTGTGTCATATATAATATTTTATCAGTGAAAGAGACAAACCTTTAACGATGCTAATACTTTTTTAATGCAGTAGTTTTAATTGTACTACAGTGTTTTTACATTGCTCTATTGGTAGTTTTACTGAAGTAAAGGCTCTGGATACTTCCTGTGGTTCAGACCGCAGAGTGGGTTGCGCACTAATCGGAAGGTGCGTGGTTCAATCCCCAGCTCCTTGCCCTGTCCCCTGTCCACATGCCTTGCGCAAGACACTGAACCCTAAGTTGCTCCCGATGACGTGCCATTGGTGTGTGAATGTACTCCTGATGGCGAGCACCTTGCATGGCAGCTCAGTCTTGATAGTGTGTGAATGTAAAAGCGCCGAGACTGTAAGGTGATAAAGCTCTATGCAAGTGCAGACCATTTACCATTCCTCCACTACTGCCTGGGAGAAAAGAATGAGGCTTGAGGTTTACTGCACTTTGTATAGAGTTGTATTAATTGAGAAATGAAAATAATTTATTGCATCTTTTCTGAAAGCATCCTTTATTTTTACTGCCTAAAGCTTTTGCTCTGTACAGTATCTTATACATCTCAGTAGACAAGCGACACACTCTTGGCCAATGAACAGTAGCAGCATTGCTTCCTATGACTCATATTGCAAGCCAGCCTTTCATATACACTGTCTGACAACTAAACAAATCACTGCCTGTCACAGGCATTACATTCAAACAATGCAAACAAGCAGCTGACACATCTGAACCAACGTGAACCACAAGATGCAAGTCAAGAGTTAAATCAAATATGACTAAACTATTGATCTGCTCTAAATGATTATTGTTCTGTGGTTTACTATGAAACTATGAGTCATCTGAAGACCTTTGCTAGTTTATATCCTTAAAAAAAATTACAAAAGGGTTTTTATTAAATTTGGAGGACAGACCATTACTAAAAAAGTAATTGGATTTTTGTGCTCATCCAAATCTAGTATGTCCACAGTAAAAAAAATTTTTTTAACCATTAGATGATTGGAGGTGAGACTTGGTTTCAAATCATTTGGCTGCATGATAAGTAGACAATTAACAGAAAAAACATAAATTGTCAAATTGTTGTCTTTGGATGTACTCTGGGGTCAAAAGTAAGAGAAAACACTTGTATTTTGCATTTGTTTGAAATTACATACAAAATGTAGTTGAAGCTATGAAAGACGTGTGTGAATTTCAGATTACGTTATAATAGTTCAAATAGTATTTGGTATTTGGTATTCCCCCGTTTTGCTTTGATGAACTGCAAAAGATTCTGCGAAACCTGATAACCCATGTTATCTCATCATGATGAAACAATAAGCTTCTTGGCTTTCTCAGTCTTGACGTGCCATCATAAATGTTCAGTGGCGATGTGACGCCAACACCGACAAATGAGAAAAATTCCCACCATGTTTCACTGTGGGTTTGATCTACCGTGGTATTATTTTTTTTCTCCTGTTCATCTCTCTGTCACTGACACAGATCTCAAATTTGGATTCATCAGTAAACTGACTCTTTTTATTCCCAGTCATCCACAAGATATGCCAAGATATGTCTTCTGGCACCACTGCTACACAGCCTTCTTTTACATGACTTTTGCTGATTGGGATTGTTTTTGTCTAACAAATTCTGTATCTGTGATGAAGCTGCTTTTCGATCTCAAACACAGCAAAACCTGATGCATTGATCTTCTGATGGCGTAATCACTTTTGGGCCGCCTGATCGTGCTTTGGATACAACTGATCTAGTTTCCACAACACGTCTCAGAGTGCTGCGCGCTGCCCCTTTAGGAACCTTCAGTCTCGCCATGATTTGACGCCGAGAAAGCCCGTCTTTGTTTGGAAAAACAATCTGACTTCTGACACTTTCACTTGATGCCATGTTTCCCACAATCACAATGCTACTTAGTAATGTTCTGCTGGAAACCTGTGGCACAGAAACAGGTGAACAATGGCTGCAGGTTGATTTCCTTTAACATGCCTTCGAAGAATTGCTCAAATCCACCTCACCTGAATGCTGTTTGAATGACAACTCAAGGGAAATCTCAACTGGCAGAGATAGTCACAAAATTACACACAAAATAAATTGCTGAATCAATTACAAGATCAACATGTCACTAATATGAATACAAAATATATATCCAAGTTCAACTCAACAGCTTTATACAAAATACATAAACAAAATCGACATAATTAGCCATGGTAAGCAGCATTGGAAAATATTGTCATAATCAGAACAAGTATGGGGTAACATTGTCAATGCCACAAATTTACTTCAATTTGATTTCTGACCATTAAATAGTGAAGAATATATATATATGTATATATAATTATTTATTTTTTAATCATAACTTTGTTATCAATTCATCAAAATCCTCAAACTTTAAGATTTTTTTTATGATTTGCATGATCAGATTTTTGATGTGCTCTCACACTGATTGGTCTGTTTTGGTGGACGTTTGGACTCTCGACTCCTTTATGGATGACCGTGTCAGTCCATCACTTTGATCTGTGCTGCTATCTGAACAACGGTTTGACGTCACCAGAGAGTGAAGCCTACAGGAGATAGCCAAACCAAACGCGTATTATTCTTGATAAGATTGTAACCGAAAAGCAAATGCCGAGTAAATGCATCAAATGAACTGGTCCACCTCAATTCCACAATGGATTTCACTCTACTAAACTTGACTGCAAGGAGTGAAATGGTCAGTAAAAACATGGCCACAGGATAAAGGCTAAAAACACAGTATGCTTTTGAAGCCATTCACTTCTGGAGCAGGGAAACTTTTGTTGGAGGCAGGAAATAAATACTGAAGGTTTTTTTTGTGTCAGTTTCGCGGCACAAACCACCTGCGATCTCTTTTTTTTGGTATTGTGGGGCAGTTTGAACTATAGTCGGTATTGAGGCGACTGCAGCAGGCGGGTGCGGGCTGGAGCTGTGGCTGGGAGGTGGGAAGAGATGAAGAGCGGCACCTGAACCTCATTAACCCTCTGATATTTTTTGTATTCCCTCGGTCAGTGTCAGCGGTTAGAGGAGTCTGGTATGGGCAAACACTGTCAGCTGTGGGAACAACACCTACTGAAAAAAAACAAAAAAACTTCTGTTTATATTAGAGCCAAAGTGTCTGTTTGTATTATATCTTACAAGTCGATGTGGCTCCCGAAAGGCAAGGAGAAGTCTGTCTCTCGACTGCACTCTGCATTTCTGAAGAGAACGAGCACCACTGTAATAACCGTGAATATATTATTATACCTTTCAGAATACTATGAGTTCATGTTTTATTGAAAGCTCAAGTTGCTCGCAGCTTCCTTTACAGTAGTTGGTAAAAATTAATAAATATCAAAGATTTGCAACGAAATAAACAAAATTCTCAGAAAATAAACGTATTTTTATAAACGCCGACTTAAAAAGGCGGGTTTGCCTCTTCCTTAGTTAGAGGATGTTTTTAACCCCTTGACGTCCAGTAGCTTCAGGGTTGTAAGTCACAGACTTTCTATTCAGGTTGTTCCGAGAAGTTGTTTTTTTTTATGGGTCTACCAGTCCCTCAAATTGAAATATGTTTTTGTGAATCACTTTTTACTCTTTTCCCCAAACTGCTGCCTGAAATAGTCTGTATTTTTTCTGAACTTTAGGGTGCCCACCAGACTTCAAAATACAATTCATGGGGAGGGTTTGAACAATGTTTGAAGGCACACCACATTGTTAGTAAGACTGAAACACCAGCATGTAGCGGCCCGACTGGACGGCTAGAGGCACTGGGCACAAAAATGAGCATCAGGCATGGCATCTGCTTGGTTTTATCCCATGTAGTTTTTCATGTTGATATGAAAGACAGCATCTGGAACACCTCACGTTGGGCTGAAAAAAAAATACTTTTAGCCTGCCTTCAATCGCCTGGTGTGTCAACTGTTTTTATGACATTGACTCATAACAGCAAAGAGGACTGTGACCTTAAAGAAGCCAAAAGCAAGTGATGTTCCATTTCAATTTCAGTGAACCTGTGACCTTTTGGTGTTAAAGCAGGATATAGACTTTTAGACCAAATTAAATGCAGTGTGTGCACATGTACTGCCACAAAACCACACGTATATCTTCATTGTAACATTTGGCAAGAAAAAAAGACGGAGCCCATTATTACCACCGATGTGATGAAGAATGGGTCTTCATTTATATCAATGTGAATAAACAGATTTATTGGAAGCGTGGTAAAGTTGAACTTTATCAATGACCTATATAATGAATTAATTATAAACAATTAGTACTATTTAATGGTCAGAGAGCAATGAGTGGTCAGCTGTGTATATCAGTAAAGTCATGGAAAGAGTCAATGACCCATTAAGGTCTAATGTGACAGTCACCATCTTAAAGACAAAACATATGTGCAACATATAAGGGTTATGTATTGAACAGCTTCTTATCATCACCTACAAGCTATTAAGTGCCATCTAAACAAAATCTATTGTTATTATGACGATTGCAAGTTCAGTTTAAGTGCATCACTGACTGTAGGATGTTCGAGGATGAGCTCGACTATAATTTCACCGGCTGACAGGAGTTCCCCTTGCTCTAATTTAATAGCTCTAGGATCCTCTCCATCCCAGCTCCTTCATAAAATATTAGGTATTCTAATGACGGTCAGACAGATAAACGTATGCACATTTACAAACACACACAAACACATACACGCCCAAGTGTGTGTACTATTTTAATGACAGCCAAGCACTAGCATTCATTTTAATATTAATACCTTTTACGTAACCTTTACGTAACTATGGCACGTGTACACGTTTCTACATGTGTGTGAATGCATGGGCGTATGTGTGTGTGCGAGTGTGTGGAAAGTGTGTGTGTGTGTGTACTTTAAGTCTTTTCTCTGTAGTTTCCCTCATTATGAGAAAGCTCTTTAATGTTTGTCTCCCAGTGGAGAGGGGAAGGGAGTGTGAAACTGTTATTGCAGAGAGAGAGTGAGAGAAAAATCTAAGGGAGGGAGCCAGACAGACACTCCTGCTCATGCGGTATGATCTCTCAGATGATGACACCCATATTTGCCTCGCCAGCATCTGCACGGGCACCTACGCTTGTCTGTGTTACCTCAGCAATATAGTTGCCGATGACTAGTGAAGAATGATTGGGGTGTTTTACTTAAGAGGATGATATGGATCCGTGGAGGGGTGTGTAGAGGAGACAGAGAGGGAGGAGGAGGAGGAGGTGAGAGATAAGACGTAGATGTGTGGATGGAGGGTGCGGGGAGGGGCAAAGAGGTACAAGCCAGTGAATAAAAGAGGCTGAGTGGGGGATGATGGCAGGCAAGGAAAAGGCAAAGTCTGCTCCCATCAGACTCTGACTGTACATAACATTGACCAGAGAGGCCTCAGGAGTGTGTGTGTGTGTGTGTGTGTGTGTGTGTGTGTGTGTGTGTGTGTGTGTGTGTGTGTGTGTGTGTGTGTGTGTGTGTGTGTGTGTGTGTGTGTGTGTGTGTGTGTGTGTGTGTGTGTGTGTGTTTATAGGGGGTTGTGTATGTGTGTTTGTGTCTGGGCATGCTCTGTTGGCCACTGATAACCCCACAGCACAACTGTCACAGTCATGCTTTCACTCTCAGTCACAGCAGTATGGGTGCAGGCTGTGTGTGTGTGTGTGTGTGTGTGTGTGTGTGTGTGTGTGTGTGTGTGTGTGTGTGTGTGTGTGTGTGTGTGTGTGTGTGTGTGTGTGTGTGTGTGTGTGCGTGCGTGCGTGCGTGCGTGCGTGTGTGTGTGTGTGTGTGTGTGCGTGTGTGCGTGCGTGTTCGAGAGTATCTGAGAGTGTGTGTCCATCTGCCTCTCCCTGTCGCTGTCTGCCTTCCTCAGTGTCAGTCTGTTACTATATTCCCTGATACCTCTCCGGTATCAGAGGCCATGATTTAATACGGCTCAGTGGCCACGTGGGGAGTCCAGAGATCAGGAAGAAACTCAAGAGTCTATCGCGTGGCTAACAGGAGCCTCGTGGCCATTACTCCTGCACAATAACTGAGCAGCCAGCTGGAGGGCCAGGAGGCGTCATGGTGGGCTGTCACTGGACCAAAACAGAAGAGAGAAGTATGGAGTCGCTTACTCGCTCAGGGCTGCTAAAAGTGGGGCCCAAACCTGTGCTGCCATTTCCCCTGCTTGAAGATAACATGTGGAGACATGTCTCCATGCTTATGATCTTTAAATGTTTACATTTCCCGACAGGAGGCTCGTCCTTTGTGTGGCCGATGAGTTTGATAACTTTAGGCAAATAGAAACTGTGCAAATGTCACCATTAAAAAAACAAAACTACAGCTGTCAGAGGTCCTTATTAAAATCCTTTTTCTGCCCTGAGCCTCAGGGCAGATTTGACACCGTTTGCAATTTTTATATCCAAAAAAAATTAATAGCAATAAATATTAACAGTTGGGTTGAGACAGTTCTTCACTTGTTCATGATTTTTAGTCTGAGTTGGAGGATGATTTGTAACTGTTGTTTCATAATTACTGCATTGTGATAATAATATTATATCAGGTTCTCTTGACAACATAATACTTCAGAGCAAGCTGTAATTAAAACTATCAAAACTTGTTATTGAATCGAGAGCTAATGCAAAGCATAACCACGCAACGCATGCTTTTAGTTTAGTTTAGCGGATGTCAGGCGAAAGAGGACATTAACACATCCACAATGCCAAGCATAAAAGCCTGACACTGATTTATATGATCAGTTTTATTGATTTATTTAACCTCATTCAGGAAGACTCTTGAAATAAAATCTCTTTTTCAAGGCAGGCCTGGCAAACTAGCAGATTATAGATTACACAAAAAACAAGAGTCTGCAGCTGTGCTAGCTGTTCTAAAGCTATAGAGGAACAATAATAGCAAATGTTTTAATGCTAATAAACTCGCATATCACATGCCGATACTTAGCGGGTGCTGTCTAAAGATAGCGGCATTGACTCTAATGGGAATGTTGTTAGTTTTGAAGGTATTTGGTCATAAACCAAATAATATTGGGCACTAAAATGTTGACCTCTCCATGATGCTTAGAGGAAAAATAACTGATTATAAGCCATTTTGTGGGGAACATGCATGTCTATCCTGTAGATCACCCAAAACTACTGTCAGAACCTCATGGTGTCACAACAGAAAGAGCCACAACATCAAAGTCACTAGTTTAATCCTCTGAGGACCATGATAATTGGTACAAAGATCCATGGTTGTTGTAAATCGATACTCCACTCTGGATCAAAGACCAACTGAAAAACCGACCAACTAAAATTTCCATCCATAGAGTGGCTAAAAATAAATTCACAACATGAATATACAGCCTGTCATACAGCATAGGAAGTACAACAACATTGGACGTGAGTGTGAGTATGGGCAAGAGCTTCATGCACAACAGTTACATTATTTCCACTGTGGTCTTTGAAAGCTAATTGCTTCGAACAAAATACCTTTTATTAATGTACATTGCAATTTAAACGAGACATCATAAATTATCCTAAGTAAAGTATTGATGTATGACTTCAAACCATCAGCAAGTCTCTGAGTCGTTCAAAGGTGATTCACTCATTAGGCCTTTAAATGATTTAGATCAAAGTGAGAGTTCTAAGCAGACGATAATTCACCTGACAAACAGGGAGATTTCATGTGAAGAGAAAAATGAATGCTGCAAACTCTTCACAGCATCAGCAGAGAGTTTCTCCTACTGAGCACAAAAAAAAAGAACTGTGTAACTGTCAGTCATTTATGGATGAATTGTATTAGCTTGTAGTATTGATCCACTTCATTTAGGCGTATTGATTAACCGTGTGACCTGCACTCATTTTTCATTTTGTAAAACTGTTGTTACAAATCATGGCAGCACTTTACACAAGAGTAACCCACAAAGTCATGTTTGAGCTCAGTCGCATGGCTTTAGCGAGGGCTGCTGTCGGTCGTTTGTCCACTGGGCTAAAATATCTCAGCAACTGGACAGACCGTTATAAAATCTGAACACAACACTCGTGAGGAATTTAAATGCTCTAATCTCTCTTCGCTTTTTCACCTAACATTGTCTTCAATCATTATAAAATGGTTTGTCTTAATGACGAATGACTTTGGACAACTGTTGGATAGATTGCCATGACTTCTGATACTGACATTCCCGCTCCTCTGAAGATGAATTTTAATGAAGTGACTTGTCATTGAGTGCTATCAACAGGTCATTTTATAATGCTGCGAATACATGCGCTTGGAGGCAAACTATTATTTGAGTGATTTAAGACATGTCCTGTGGTGTTATCAGCCCTACATAGAGCGCCGTGTTAGAATGGACAAAGATAACTTCTCAAGCGGTGAAACACTTGTGTTAACGGGGGTTGTTTTGGTTTTAAAATGAAATGTATTAGTTCGGATATAGCCTCAGTCTTGTTATTAACATGTCACATGCTGTTGGAGTCAATGATTCGAGTTGGATCCTTTGTATTCATATTAGATTTTAGGACATTTTAGCATAATGTAGTGAGTTTGCCATAGATCTGTGGTCCCCATTACAATAAATTATTTCATGTCTGCAATGCAGCAAAACATATCTGTGCCCCAGTGTTTCTGTCTGTGTGTATCTTTTCTGTATAATACATAAGTATCATGCCACTAGATATACACCTGCAGATGCTTCCTGCCATGTCTTTTCAAACTCCACAGTTTCCATTCAATCAAAATGAATGTACACATAGTTACAAATCAAATCATTGTCATCTACTGCAGTGGTTTTCAACCATCACGCCTCCATCACGTGAGCCTTTTCCAGATGAAAACAACCAACATCAGCCTTGACACAAGTTGTTAACTGAACATGTATAATTAATTAAAGGCTTTGCTGACCTTGAGATCTGAGCCAGCAGCTGTTGTGCAGTTAAATTCTCCATTTCATAATGATATCACACTCTACATGTGCAGGAATCAAACTAGTATTCAAGCATCGGTCCTCTGTGGATAGACTTAAAATAAAAACCTATTCTTTGTCTTGTGTTTATCATGTCCTATATGACATATTTCCTTTGTATCTTTTGTATCCATATTACGTTTTAGGACAGCACATTTTCGTTTAATGCAGTGATTTTGTCATAAATCTGTGGTCTCCATCAGAATAAATTATTTAATCTCTGTACTGCAGCCAAACATATCTGTCCCCCAGTGTTTCTGTCTGTGTTAATCTTTATTGTATAATCATAAATGTCATGCCACTGCAGATGCTTTTGCTGTGTCCAAAGTTTTCAATCAATCAAAAGTAATGTAGACAACATTAGAAATCTAATCAAATTTTCATCTAGTGCACATCAAAGGTAAAACCGGAACATGAAGGAAAACCAACTTAAGCCATGTTATAAATTGTTAAGAATTATGTCATTAATGTGTGTGACACATTATGAAAGGCAAGTAGCGTTGAAATGATGATGTATCCTAGCAAATAAGCAAATACTGGCCATCCTATGAGACTTTGTGCTCACAATGTGTAACTGAACAATTCGAGGGGCCGCAATAATAATCCTCTGCCCCAGACCAAAATTAATTTTTGAAATCGAAGTGACAACGGTACTGGAAGCTGTTTGGATAATAAAAATAAAAAAAAAATAAAAACTGAAACTAAAGATTGCGATTGTTTGCATATTAACAAATGTGGTAGTTTAGAGTGTCACATTTTAGTAGTTACAGAGTTAGTATTTAGTAAATTTTTGCACAAATGTGTTTTTTAAATGCCGTCTTCCAGTAGTGATGTTCATGTGCTTTCCACTTTACAAATGTCAATTATAGATTGAGCTTCATGTTTTCTGAGCTACCTTTTAATGTCATAATTTTAAATAGAAGCGAAAGGTTGTTGGAGAATGCATCATTAGGCGGCACAGAATCACACTTCAGTTTCCGTGCTATAGAAGTAATTATTTTATTGTATTGTGAAACAGTCTTTTCTTTATTTTAACTTGCTTCAGCCAAATTTGTCAATATAAAGACAGCAAAATTAGCCATTTTGTCAGCTTGAGAATACAAAATTTTAATGTGCTGTCAGGTTTACAATAAAAATGTAATTACTGTTTTGACAACACACAAAGGAATGGGGTTTGGAGAATCTGACTGCTTCGTGAGGTTCACATTTTGTTTAAATTTTCATTTCAAGAATTACTTTTCTGAACAGTCTGTGATTCATTGTTTGTTTGTTTTTTCAATCTTGCATGTCGAAGTCAATTTCAGGTTTCTGAGGGAACTTTACATACCTTTCAGGACTAAAGATTCTGAAGTATTTCAATTAAAGACAAACTTTTTAGAGGCTATTGAAATGTTTATTTCCCTTCAGATTAATGACCAACAGCGGGGAACACACGCTGTAGTTCAGGGGAAATATGTGTCCGATTGTCTTTTCCAGGAATCAATATTTAAAGTTTCTGCTGACAGTCCTCATTGTGTTTCCTGCTCTGGTGGGATTAGTGACACCTCTTTTTTCATGTATTATAAATCATCTTCATTTCCGGAGTTACTCTCCCATGTTCGCAGGCCGGTTGATAAAGCGTCCTAATGTTTGCAACAGTTAACTGATCACCAAACAGCCTGATAGCCCGGTGGCAGCAGCGCAGCCAGACGAACCCATGTTGCTGCTCTGCTTCTGGTCAGAGTTCTGCAGGCTTGATTGCAGCGCACCGCAAGACATTTTTCAGCCTCGATAGCTGCCAACTTACAAATAGCTCCCCGCAGTCCAAAACTGATGCAAGGTCAATCTAGTGGATCAAAGGGGCTCAACAGGAGCGAGACTTGTGCCCCCATAATTTCGAGGGTTTGAATCTGTTCCTGAACTTTCCAGAATGTTATCCTCTCTCTCCATCCGCTGCCTCTCTTCAAATCTCTACTGTCTCTATGCCTGATCCCATATTTTTTTAAAGAAATTATAGCAATATATATTCATTTTTTTTAAACTTTCCCTTTAACTCGCTCGTATTTCCACCTACGGCACAATTTGTCAAGGCTTCTCTTCTTCTTTTTGGCTCCTACTATTGAGTTTTTTTATAAGTCTGCAGCTCCAAAAATATATTTTTGTCCATTTGTCAATTTTAAGTGATGTGATTGGAAGGAAGGTGTATTTTGGAGAGCGTAGGAAGCAGGGAGTCAGGAGTCAAAACTAACAGAGGGTGAAATGTTTTCAGAAGTCCCATTTTTATCTCAGCTGCACAGTTTGTATTTCTGTATACAAGAGCGGGGAGATATACTATATCACTATTATATGGAGAGCAGATATTGTGTGTGATTTTGGTTATGATTATGTACTGTGGTTTGTCAGCCCAAGCTATGTGGTAGCAGCTTATATTGAAAATCAATCTGCATTATATTTGACACAAAGGGTTAAGAGGAAACACACTGTCAAACCGTACAACATAGGTTTTGATTTGTAATTCAAAGACAGATTTCAGCCACTGATCACAGCCACAGAGCAATAACAGACCCTTTAGGACAAACATGTCCTCATACCAAAGCAACAAAATAGAGACTATGAGACCAATATACCTAAATGAAAGAGTAGCTCATTTGCCAAAATGACACACAGTGTATTAACTATGGAGGGGACCCATGACAGATGTACCAGGCCTCGGTCGTCATGAGAGCAATGATAAATACATGCACTTGCAGCTTTGTCAGGTTTAAGCACCAAAACTAGTTAGGTTTAAGATCATGGGTTAAAATTTACATTATGTACATGATGTAAGTTGCGGTACAAGAGCGATAAAACCGTACTTTACGCAAGTTAACTTGTGTAACTTGTGTACTTAATACAACTCAGTGCTTGACTTTGGTTGGCACATGGGACAACATCAGCACTCTCCTGCAGGTGATAGTCCTGCGTATACAACGTCACTTGTATATCACCTTTGGTGTGCACGTAAAAAAAAATTGCACGCTCATATCTGAATGTGTAAACTTGTAAAAAGAAAATGTCATCACAAATTCCAATCTGTGAATGTGTGAAAAGGTTTTGCAGCTGTATTTGATCGCATATAACATTGGGTACGAGATTTCCAGTGAAGATCGCATTCCTAGATTTTAGTTATTCAGACAGAGTACACGCTCGAGTTTTTTTTCAGCTTGCTTTATCACGATATTAACAATCTGTCACTGCAGCCGCCTCAGCCCTTACATCATTTTTTGAGGTGGCACATGCCTTAACACCGAAATATAAATTTTTCTCACCTTTAAAACTAATAACTTTTTTTTTTTTTTTTTTTGCCACTTGGGGAGAGTGGAAACAGGTGCCGAACACAACACTGTCATGTCATCACCTTTTAAGTTGTTATACGACTCTCCATAGCTTTGCTTCCTGTCTCCACCAACTCCTGTGGGAAATATTTGGCTGTTAAGCTGCAAAATGCTCCACTATGTTCACCAGCCAGCCGCTAGCTGTGTATCTCTGCCATTTGGTGCTGAGGAGGTAGTTCTGGTGTGGACAGCGAAACAATGAGAAATACAAAACTCTGTAAAAGCAGGGGAGGAACTGCAGGTTTAATGACCATCTAGCTCTGTTTATTCATCCTAAAGAACAACAATGTGAAAGGGTTGTTCCCTTTCACATTGTTGTTCTTTACACACTGTCATCTAATTTTGTTATGATAAAATATTGATTATAGCCACTTCAAAATAGAAAAAAAGCAGCATGTTAAAAAATTAAGGTTCATTGTTGTCAGGACAAAATTGACAACAGCTCTGTCGGTGGTATTCAATTATGCATATGAATCCACTGAGGGTTTTTAAATGTACCCTTTTTGTTGTTCATTTCCTTTTGTCATTAGCTGTTAGGGGACTGAACACAAGCATTTTACCTTTTTCTGCTTTTTGTTTCGGTCTAATTTTAGTGTACTCCCTACAGTGTGATACCTTTTCCTCTGTTTTAGCTGCGGTGCACAAACTGCTGCGTCTAAATAAAGCACACTGGAAACTGCCAACATGTCAAGCGGACTGCAAGGTGGTGCTTAGCTGGACAAGGGCTTCCACCCACCTTATGTTATTTCTTGTTGAAAAAGTATTACTGCTGTGTCATGGCAGGTCGGGCCGGCGATGTCCACTCCGCACGCTAACCACTGAAATGACGGGCTCCGTGCCAAGCAGATGAATGTCAACCAACAGTGGAGTGAGCATTTCAGTATCAGGATCTGTCTCTCTCTCTGACTACGGTCACCTTCAGTGGTCAAATTCATCGAAGAAAAGTGAAGTCCTCCTTACCCTCCGGAGACTGCCGAGGCAACGCTGTTATCTGGGGCTGCAGATTTGGCCCGAGGGGCTGAGATGTCGATGCCTGGCATGTTGTCTACTCTTGTGGTTCAGCTCATGGTTTGTGTGTGCTGATTATCTGATGACACCTTATAATCCCTCACAAAAGTATCCCTATACGGTGTCTTGTACAGTGGATTACACTAAGAAATAGGGTCGGTAACCTTTCAGCTCTTAATCTCTACAGCATGAGGTTTAAAGGGACATTCTTTTATTTGTATTTTTTGGGGGGGCTTTTGGGGGACTTGCTTTTCTAAAACACTACACATCCACTTAGGAAAGCTCTTTGTGACCTGAGCTGTATTGAGTAATAACTAAAAAAAAAAAAAGAACAGGCAATTCATCCTCTTAAACAATTTTTTTTTCCCAAATTTCTTCTTAAGTGTGATTTTGAGTTTTTGATGTTAATGGAATTTGCTTTTATGGCAGCAATTATTTTTGTGGGATTGAGTGCCAATTGTTTCCATTTGCACATTTTATCTCTACAGGAGGTCATGAAAAGCCAACTAAGACTAGCAGCATTTAATTGCTTTTCCTTTGAAGTAATAGTATTGACACCTGCGATTCTTTTCTTTTTTTTTTAAATAGCAATTTCGGCTCAGAAAATAGCATGTAATTCTTCAGTATGTGGTCATTTCTATCAGAGTCATGCTTTTACCTCTGTTTGTTGCAACAATCTATATTGAACGCGTGGAGGGGGGGGGGCAGGGAGGGAGGGGGCTGAATGTTGGTGGTATCAACAGCCGATTCCCAAGACTGCCAGTGTTGTAGGTTGACTGCTCCTGAGTTCCTCTGGAGGTGTGCGTTTTAAAAAAAGTAGCAAAAACATTCTGCCGCTGTGAAAATCGCTTCAAAGGGGCATTTCAGCAGTGTTGACTACGGTAAGTTACGTCTTAAAGAAAACACTTTCTTTCTGTGATGGATCTACGTAGAGATGAGTCCAAAGAAGACAGAAGAGGCAATATGTATGAAAATGAGCAGAGCAATGTTCCAAGGGTTTCAATACCAACGGAGAAGGGATGTTGTAAAATACTATCCCTTGAATATTATTGCTGCGGGACACATCACTCGTCATGGCTCCCAGCAAACCTGCTGGAATTAAAGACTTGTCTCCCTGCAGTAGGAACAACAACAATACAAACAGAAAGAGAGATACAGAGAGGGACAGAGACATGTAGAATATACATATAGGACGATATCTGTATGCATAAAAGTGGTAACACGCATAACCAAATACATAGAGGGACAGATATGCTTTGCATTAACTGATTTTAGCCAAATGCGACCCTGAAAAGTGATTGTTCATTAATAACTTGGTAATCATAACTAGATATTGTGGAATATAGATCTGATTAAAGCATATGTGGGCTCATATGATGTACGTTCAAAATATGTACTGACTGTAATCATTGTATAACACATTGCTTGTAATATATGTTGGCTGTAATCATGGTAGAACACATTGATTATGCAGGAATTTAGCACGTGTACGAAATACAGAGCGTGACTGACTGTTGGGTGTACCTGTTGTGAAACAGGGAAGAGAGAGTTCAAGAGTCCAACTATAGGATAACAACTCTATAAATGGTATAGAAAACCATTGAACTCGTAATCACCCAGACATGAGACTAGTAAATAAGTAACTGAAAGGAGGAAGTAAGTAGAACAGGCTCAGTACGAGAGGTTATACATTAGCTCTAAGTAAACATGCCCAGGACTGTATAAAAGTGTGTGCTTGATCTGTATGTGGCAGAATCCAACAAAGAGACCTTAGGTTGATGTTGGGCTCTCCAAGATATCTTGTAAACTACGCTTAATAAAAATCAACTAAAACCGGTAACTGCCTAAAGACTGCTTCTATCAACGGACTCGGGGAAAACAATTGGGGACAACAATTTGAGATACAACAATATTTAACCCTTAGAGCCCTTTGGATGCGCCGTGCATCCAAATTCATATCCCTTCTTCTAAGTACAACTACTCAGGAAGATTTCCCCACAGTGATATCAAAAGAAATGACACAATTTGAGCCTTCAAACAATGCCAGTTGCTTGTCTATGTGACCAAGTCTTGTAGAGAAAAAGCATTTTAAATCCATATCAGTTTCAATCATAGTTCAAATCCGCATACACCTCTGCCTCCATCTCCACACCCACCACTCTGGATTGAATTACTCGTGAAATTGTCACTGCATAGATGTGGAGCACATATCACCACAAAGAGCAGACACTGAACTTTGTAATGATGCTAATCGTGTATTTGTACACTGAAGGAATTCCATTATGAAAACAGCCCAAAAATCTGTAAAGTAATATCTTTACTAATTTCTTCTCCAGTTTTCAAACTCCTGCTTAGTCGAACAAGTCACAAAATCCCGATAGCCATACACATACCACATATCAAAATAAACAGCAGAACTTTCTGATGATATCAGTTGTTTCCTGTGAGACAAAGCGTTGTTGGCAAATCTAGTTTCAAATTTGAAGCAAATTTCTGTTTTCGATGCCAGCCAGCCAGCTGCAGCCATACTTGCATTAAATTGAGTTACAAATGCCAAACCTGAGGATTATCCAAAGCCAAATGAGAAGGTCTCCTCTGTATGATTTTACGCTGGGTGTAGCAATAGGTGGAATTTAGCAAACAGTCAATTGGTGTCAAGTCTGAAAAACAAGAACCAGACCCTCCAGAGCTGCCAGATGTATGATAATTATTGAACCTTAAAATTACAATAATTAACGTTTGGAAAATGTCACCCAGTGTATGATGTACCATCTATAATGCCTTAATCCCACTATGTGCAAAAAAGATGTGTATGACACCATCTCTCTTTTGGAAGACTAGAGGGGGGAACTGTCGCAAACTGGAAGGTTTGCCCCTGAGGTAAGCCCTACTACTTTTATCCGTATTCAACGTGAAGAGTTTTCATCAGATCGACAGAGTTATGGACACACCGAGTAGCCTATGTCGTGGAAATCAACAACAGCTGACACCGACCTTCCAGAAAATCGATATTTAAGATAACAAAAGACAAGTGGGTCTGCAGATCAACTGAATACAAACAAAAAGTCAGGTCCTTTTATATGGTTTTGCACTAAGTAAACTCCACAGACTACATCTGTAGGTATTTATCATATTCAGTGTGTGGGAAGCTGCAACTTATCTTGCAGCTGTTAGCGATCATATCCTTTTTGGGACACTTCTTGGAAAATATTGCACAATTAGCGCTCAAAGTGCAGTAGCAGTACGAGATCATACAAGGAAATACTTTAATGTGAATAATAAAACTGAGACCGTGATTAGTATAGGAAATACCACACCTATTTGAAGATTGAAAATTGTCAGGCTATGCTGAACTTGAGCTGATATGGTAAACATGTTATTTATCTCATTTCTATGTACAGGCTGTTGTTAAAGCCTTTAGTTTACTGAGGAGCTGTTTTGTTTTTCGTGTTGAGATATTTCTATTTTAATTGAGTCCTATAAGAATACTCTTCTTCCATGAATCATATAACTATGTCAGCATTTTTAAAATTTTGTCTAGATTTGTCAGTGTAAAGAAATTGCTTGTTTCAATTAAAAAAAAATTTTTTTTTAAATTGTTTGTTTTAATTATTTATGCCTTGTTTGTTCTTTCAGTTATAACTCGCGTATGATCATTTTCTTCAATACAATAATTTTCAGCATCTGGTATCCATCAGGCAACACTGATTTCTTCTGTCTCCTCTCCGTGAACACATCCCTCTGTCCCATTTTCCCATCTCTCTCTCTGTCTCTCCTTCTCCTCACTTTTCTGCCAACCAGGATGCTGACAAAAGCTTCAATAAAGATTAATTGAAATTGGCTGTGGCTGAATTTGGTTTTCCAAGACACACAATGGAAGGAGCACTGCTGTAATTATTACTCTGTATTCCAGCACAATGTTCGGCAAACTCATTTTCCCTGTGCTCTTCCTCCTTTTCTTCCTCTCTCTGCCTCTGTCTATCTGTCGTCTTCCACCTGAGTTCCTCCCCCTCTCAGGTTGATATTACTCTCCGCCTGTCCCTCTCTTCCGCCTCCTCTTCTTCAGTCTGTCTCTTTCCCTTTAAGTCCTTCCATCTTCTTCTTTCTCTATTTCGCTCCCTCCTTCTCACCCTGTTCAACTCAGTACAGTCCATTATTGTTGTTTGCTAAAGTAGAACTATAATTTCACAGCTGAGGACCCAGATCAGGACTAGAGTAGTGATTAATAATCTGACGGTGAATAATGATTTCATCCTCCATATTCAGCTGTAGGTAATTATTCGCTGTGTAATCGTGGAATAGATTTGCTGGTGAAAAACAGACTTATTCAAATGTGAGATAGAAACCAGAGCGCCTTGGGTGTGTCGAGGCATCCGTGAAGCTAAATTTACATGGGTGGGTTCCAAATATAGGCCCGAGAATAAGATTAGAACATTAGTGTGGGCGTTACTTCAAGCCTCTTTGGTCCCCAAGTTTTACCCGGGCTCGTGTCAGCCGCTGAAGTGAGGCACACTGCCTCCCTATGCTGCTCATCACAACTGTGATGAATGTGTCAAAAGGAGCGATGCGAGGCATTTCATTCTCTTTGTCCTTGTATCTCTTCTTGTCTATAATGATAATGGATTGCATTTATTTTCTTGATGGAAGTCGGGGGATCAAGAGGTGGCGGGCGAAGCGACAGACGCAGCGAGAGGAGATTGCTCGGAGGGCTGCAAAAAGGAGCCCTCATATTTAGATGGTGTTGTTGCTTTTTCAATTTGTTTCAAATCGGCTACGCAGCGTAACAGAAGGTGTGCAATGCTGAAAACACTGTAATTCACGTACGAGGATTCAGCCATATAAAAAGGAAACACTTGCTTCTGCACAGCCGCACGCATTTAAGTCCTTGAAAAGCTTGTAACAGAACATTATTCACACTTTGCACACTTAGTGGAGGTGTCTTGATTTACATTTCTGTATTATGTGTGTGTCTTTGTATTTGCACAGCTTTGGTTATTTTGGATCTTGTTGATGATGCTAACACAAAATTCTACAGATGACCGAAGCAAAGGTCACAATGCAGTTAATTCCATTTTCAGAGCAGTGCTTTGTACAGTTTGTGTGTGT